>NC_091751.1:28094913-28309913 GCF_043380555.1 Nothobranchius furzeri | reverse complement strand
CTCTAAATATTCAACATTAAGTCAAACTATGGAAATTTATGTCAAAAAGTTCAACTCTAAATATAAATGTGGCAATTCTAAACAAAATATTTAGCTAACATCCCAAAGTTTTATATTTTATATTTCAAATGTCATTTTATATGAGTAGATTTGATTTTAGAATGTCAAATTAAACTTCTTAAATTTAGGATTTCTTCTAAATATACATTTTTTTTACTTTATTTTGGGGGATTTTGATTTAAAAATTCAGACATCACTATCGTAATTAAATGAAATGGTGAAAAGGTATTAGGAATGGTGATTCAGAAAAGGATAGAATGCCTTCGCCGGGTCAGGGATGAGGTCCTGCCCCAAGTGGAGGAGTTTAAGTATCTCTGGGTCTTGTTCACGAGTGAGGGAAAGCTGGAACGTGAGATCGATAGGTGGATTGGTGCTGCATCTGCAGTGATGCGGGCGTTGTACCGGCCTGTCATGGTGAAGAGAGAGCTGAGTCAGAAGGCGAAGCTCTCGATTTACCGGTCGATCTATGTTCCTACCCTCACCTATGGCCACGAGCTTTGAGTAGTGACGGAAAGAACAAGATCACGGATACAAGCGGCCAAAATGAGTTTTCTCTGCAGGGTGGCTGGGCTCTCCCTTATAGATAAAGTGAGAAGTTCGGTCATCCGGGAGGGGCTTGGAGTAGATTCGCTGCTCCTTCACATCGAGAGGATCCAGTTGAGGTGGCTCTGGCATCTGGTCAGGATGCCTCCTGGATGCATCCCTGCTGAGGTTTTCCAGGCACGTCCAACCGGGAAGAGGCCTAAAGGTAGACCCAGGACATGTTGGAGGGACTACGTCTCTCACCTGGCCAGGAAACACCTTGGGATTCCCCTGGAAGAGCTGGCCCAAGTGGCTGGGGAGAGGGAAGTCTGGGCCTCTCGATTTATGCTACTGCCCCCACGACCCGATTCCGGATAAGCGGATGAAGATGGATGGATGGATGGATGGATGGATGGATGGATGGATGGATGGTGAAAAGGTGACTTTTCCACAGTATGAGGGGCTGAATTTGATAAAATGTACCTGTTAGGTTAGTAATGCTTTATGTTATAACAGACTCTCTCTAGATAAGTGTGTGGTTAGGGTGAATGCTGTTTTATCTGGGTTTAAAACTGCATTCTGTGTGGTCAAAATTAGACATTTGCACAACTAAATAGTTTGCACAGGCAGTATTTATAGGTTTTTAACAAAAATAAAAAATGCCCCAAAAAGCAAGGAAATTATAAATTATGATACTTTTTAAATTTCCAAACAATTGTGTTTTTGATCAGCGACATCAATAAATCAAGTTTTAGAGAGTGTCACACCTTAATAATAATAAATTGGTTTTATGCTTCACATTCCCCCTCCCTGTTGCTGCTATTGTTCAACACAACACGACGATTAAAATGGACCCAAAAAGTAAGGAAATAGGATGGATTAAGAGCAGGATGAGAGTGGAGGCTAATTTAACTGTTGATGACTGAGCAAAGGGGAGGAAGGAGGGAGCCAAGGGGGGTGTGGTGGACGAGAAGGAGGGTGACAAGCCAGGGAATGGTAGATTAAAGGAAGGGGAGGAGGAACAAAGAGAGGAGGCGGGGGAGCTGAAACTGGCAACCCTGCCCCAAATGCCAAAGTCCCATTTTGTCATTGGGTGGCTGTGACAGAGAGAGTGAGCCAAGAGAGACAGAGCAGAGAAATATGCTGATTGGATGTCACTGATTGTGTAAAAGACTAAAGCGACTTGTGAAGTTTCTTAGTTGTCATGGACCCTTGGGGTCTGCTGGATCCACTCCACTGATTCTCAGAATTGGACTGAGGACACAGGAAGAAATAACAAAAAACGAAATAAGCACATGTGACGAGAACTTACCAAGGACAACAAGGCTTTTATAAGCACAATACAGAGACGGAGGAGACTCGAGTGCCTCAGAGCCTCCAACAAAGCAACAGGAAGACTAATCATCCATCCATCATCTACGAGAAAAATAAGAAACATGAAGAGACCGCACGAGTACAGCTCCCCGGACTCCGACACTGACGAGTTCATTGATGTGGGACAAGAAGACAGCTACTGGTAAGAGTCTACCAACAACACCTGAAACGGGAGTACACTCCCTCCAGTCGCACTAAAGTTATACTGCTTCATCACACATTTGCTCTAAACACATCTGACTTTGAGAAAAACCTGTGATCCAAAATCAAAACTCCAAAACTGCTGAAATGTTGTTTATAGAATAGAATAAACTAGGGATGCACCGATACCGATGCAGTTGCCTGAAAGTGGATTCACTGTGACTCGTCATTTTTGTTCACCTAATATTTTAGTTTTGGGATCATTCATATTCATATATTTGACTTTTTATCTACCTCACAGTCTTTTCCTGTTGAAAGCAGAGAAGAAAATAAAACCTGTGTTCCAAGTCATTTCATTTTTCTGTGTGGTAGAAGTATCGGTATCAGTAATCTGTATCGGCGAGTACTCAGATCCAAGTATCTGTTTGGAAAAAAGCTGTATTGGTGCATCTGTAGAATAAACCCTTGTTATCACACCAATGAAAAGTGTTGCACAGCTTTTACAGCAAATGGAACAAAGATAGTTAAAAATAGCAATCAAGCAAGCTAAATTTGTATGTACAGAACATTTTTAAAATGTACAAAAAGGTATAAAAATGTACAAAGTAGGAAGTAAAAAATCTACTTTTTATGTTATTTAAAGGCTGAGAGAAGCGACTGGAGATGGTTTTGGCAACCTAAGTGTTAGAGTTAAACTCAAGTGGTCCAACTGTGAGTTGTTGTGGAATAAAAGTGTGTTTTCTCTTTCAAATAAAGTGTTTTATGTCAGAAAAAGAAACACTCGCGTGATGAACGAGATAAAATGAGGCCTTTCAGGTATGAAAGCATGAAATCGTGTTTTACCCAGAGTGGCTTTGACACAAATATGTGGACCCACAGCAGAACACAGGATGAACTACTGTAGTTGTGTGCATAAGCTTAATAAAAACACTTCTTTGTTCTGTTGTCCCTAAAAAAAATGACAAGAAGCTTATTTAGCTACAGGGGCACACAAACGGGAATACCTACGGACCTGCTACAAGCTCGTTTTGGGTCGTTTCTGCCTAAAATGTCATCTAAAAACAAATATACAAATAAAAAACGCCTAAAAACAGAACCGCTTTAAGCTTTTCTGTGTTCTACAGCATTTTTTTAAACAAACTTACATCTAAAACTTCGCTGCTCTCCTGCTTCTTTTCTCTGTTGAAAATCCCAACGGCTGACACAACTGAGGATGCAAGGATGAGTATCCTTCGATATCAGACAGTACTCGTCGCTGTGCCGTGGCCTCATCAACCTCAAACTGTGCCCTCACAAGCGTCCTGCCCCTGGATTCGGACGCAGCCTGCTAGTCCCTGAAACATCTGAGCTTTTCTTCTCCTCAGTACGACTTGCAAGGCATTCATTCCTGCTGGAGACCACAGCAAATGTATCGATGAAACGAGTCTCCCACACCTTTAACAGAAACAAGTCATTTTTAAAAATAAGTTCTCATTTGACCTCAAAGCAAAGAATAAGGACAAGAATCACAAAAAGTGTATTTTTCTAGTAACTTTTGTTTTTCAGTTTTTTTATTGAAGAATCCAGTTTACACTGGAAATGTGGCTGCTTTATTTCTTATGCTCATAACTGGATTTCCTCTGTTGGAGCACACATGGTGGAAACTACAAAGCTTCATGCTTGGCACAAAATACAAAAGTTGCAGAAGAATCTTTGAAACCTTGCATGCAAATGTGAGTGAAAAAGCTGAGTCACTCAACCGCAAACTGGTCTCACAACATCTTAGAAACAGAAAAATGAATCTGAAGACTGTACGCCTTCTTTAAAGGTCCTAACTTTATATCGCTGTGTGTTTCTTTTTCTTTTTTGGCATTTTGGAAGATTGCACACATCTGGATTTTCGCAACACTGGTGTGTAAAAACTGTGGCGTGTCACCAACACAAAGCCAGGCAGGGACTTTAAAGATTTTGTTTAGCTGGATTGCTGCACGATGTGCAAACAGAAGGCAGCGTTGCCTTTGTCGTCCCCATCAAACATGATGGTAAACAAAAACACCCATCTGAACTAGTGGTGCTTGAGTTAAAATCCGTTCTGATGGGAATGTTTGGAGGGAACTCCGGACTATTTTGGGCCTCTTAAGACGAGAGCGGCACGTCCCCGGGCCGAACAGGCATGCTCCTGACCGTGCTCAGATGGAAAAGATCAGCGTTCCATTTCACTGAGACTGAAGTATTCAAATAAAAGCAATCTTTCATCCTCATCTGTACCCAAGAAACATATTTAAGGAGCATAATAATCCCAATATGAATTCTCTCTCTTTTTTTATATTGTTGCTCTCCGTGGTGCAGCCCAGTCACCGGGTCCATGTCTCCGGGCAGCGCCTCACAGATTCTGGCACGGAAGAAGCGAAGGGGGGTGAGTTAGTGTTTGGATCTTTGTGTTTTTAGTCCTGTCGCTTGGCTCTGATGGACCCTCACCCTCTGTTCTTCCTGTTGTGCAGATCATAGAGAAGAGACGCAGAGACCGGATCAACCACAGCCTGTCAGAGCTCCGAAGGCTGGTGCCCAGTGCTTTTGAGAAGCAGGTATTACTGATTTAATTTTCTTGGCAACAATCAGACATTTTTCTGTTATTGGAAATCATTTTCAGGCACTTAAAATGGTCCACGAGTCAGTGTTGCAAAGTAAGAAGGATGCATATTTCTCCCGAAGGGTTCTTCTAAACTGGAGAAAGCTGAGATCCTGCAGATGACTGTGGACCATCTCAAACTGCTGCATGCCATGGGAGGAAAAGGTACAGGAACAGAAAGTCACTCATTCCTGGAAAGCAGTAGCTCAAGAGGTAGAGTGGGTGGTCCAGTAATCGGAAGGTTGTAGGTTTGATCCCAGCTCCCGCAAGAGAATGTTGCTGTTGTGTCCTTGGGCAAGACACTTAACCAACCTTGCTTGTTCGTGGTGGTCAGAGGCACCTGTGTTCAGCAGCCGCTCTTTCATTAGTGTGCACCAGGGCAGCTTTGTAGCTCATCATCACCAGAGTGTGAATGGGTGAATGACTGACTGTGTTGTGAGGTGCCTTGGGGGGTTAGGGTTAGAAGGTGCTATACAAATACTAATATATATGTATATGTATATATGTATATATATATATATATATATATATATATATATATATATATATATATATATACATATACATATATATATATATATATATATATATATATATATATATATATATATATATATATATATATATATATATATATATATATATTTATATACATACCGGTATACATATACTGAGGCAGCAGCAACACTTGTCTGTTTTGGTGGTGGTCAGGGGGGTTGACGGTGCTATAAAGCAGCCTCGCCTCAGTCAAGATCAGGGAGGCTGTGGCTAGACTGTAGCTTACTATCACAGGTGGTGCATGAATGTGAGAGTATGTGAACAATGGAAAGCACCATATAACTTCAGTCTATTACATATATTATCTTTCTTATTATTATTGTTATTATTGTTATTATTATTATTATTATTATTATTATTATTAGTGATAAATGTCACATTTGTAGGATCTGAAGAATTTTCTGTCATTCTCAGGTTACTTTGACGCCAGAGCTCTTGCAGTGGACTACCGGATCTTGGGTTTCAGGGAGTGTGTTGGAGAGGTGGTCCGGTACCTCAGCTCACAGGAGGGGGAATCTCCAGACCCCGTTGGTGCTCGCCTCGTCTCCCACCTCTCCCACTGTGCAAGTGAGCTAGACCCCGTCCTCTTACAGTCTCCCCCTTCCTCACTGCCCTTCCCTCCCTGGCCATGGGCCTCCATCCCTCAGATAGCCCCCTCATCACCAGCCCCTGCCTCTTTCCCTACCAGGGATCTTGCCCTGCTAGGGAGCTTCCCATCACCTGCATCCCTTCGACTCGCTCCGCTGACTGGCTGCCAGCAGGGTGCGCCACCGCTCCTTGCACCAACAGCTTTGGCCTCCGTCCACAGGATTGGATCCTCCCTCACAGCATCTCCAGCCCTGGCCTCCTCCAGACCAAGCCAGCCCTCCCCCCACAGCACCACTCCTTCACCACTACCTCTCTCTTCTCTTCCTTCTTCTACCTCCTCCTGTATTTCATCATCTTCTGCCACCCCAAAAATCTCTTTCCGTCCCTTTGCGCCTCTTGGGTCTCCCACGTCAAAGCACAGAGGCTCAAATGGATCAGCCAAGGCAGCCTTGGGATGGACGACTGAGATCGGAGCTTTTTGAGAGTCAACAGAAAGAAAAGACTGTACAGCGAACATGGACCGCACGTAGTCTCTTTTGGGGGACTCTAAAAGCCATATCAGAAGATGAATGAAGTTTTAGTGTCTCACAATCATTAATGATGGAATAATGAATGAATGTGAAGAAATAGATTAGATTTATTCTTGCCTGCATTCAGTAGTCATTTATGCTCACCAGAGTGTTGTTCACTGATATTTGAGCTGTGATATTTCTTTTTTTTTTTCATTCATATGTTTGATGACATTATTTTTCTTTTTGTTTGACAAAACCTCTATAAAGATAAGTGCCTTCACGTTTGCTCATGTTCTCGTTTCATGACTTCTTGAGTAACAGCAAACATGTTTAGCCGACTACGGACGCAAATAGAAAAAAGGAAAATGACAAAGAACTTACTTGTTTATCTGGATCTGTCACGTCTCCAAACACTGCCTTCATGTTCCACAGCCGTGACCCCCTTTGAGGATATGAGCTGTATGCAGTGATGGCTTATGGGAGCTGTGGTCTTGTGGCTGCAGAGGATAAACATGGTGGGAGAGGGTGATGCCTTTGGGATTCCGCGGTGATGCAAACAGACCCATCACTGTGCCCTCTAACTGGCAGTCCCCTGTAATTAACTTCACCCATATATCAGCCCGTGGATCCCTCTGCTGTTTATCTTGCCATTCTTTCTTCCAGTCATGTGGTAGGCCAACGGATGTCTTCTCTCCTTGTTTCTCCACACTGCTATGGACAGAAGAAGAGAGCAGGAGGATAAAACAAAAGGTTTGTGATTGGGACGGATCTGGCATAAGTGGACAGTGACAGGGTAGGCGTGGGGAGCAGGGATGATGAGAGGAGGAAAAAAAATCTAATTTTAATGTAGTGGCTTCTGGAGTTCTAGAGCCCCCCAAGGCACTGTGCAGCACAGCTGCCCTTGAGCTCGAGACAGAAGCAAGGCTCTAGTACTCTGACTCTGACCTCCAGCAGCAGGCAATATGGGTTAAGCGTCTTGCTCAAGCACAGGAGGACAGCAACAGGCCGAGTGGGACTCCAACCTGCAACCTTCCGATTACGGGGTGCACACTTAACTCCTCTGCTACTATCACCCTGAAGAAAGAAGTGATGTAAATCACAGAGTAGACCCCCCACCCCCACCCCCAAAAAACAAACAAACAAACAGTTGTTTCTTTTAGAAGGTATGTATTTGTGATGCATCTCACCAGAGCTGCACTCATAAGGTGAGAGGACAGCCATGGATGCACCTTTCTCAGTGGCCTAGTGGTAGAGTGTCCGCCCTGAGACTGGGAGATCAGGGGTTCGATTCCTGGTCGGGTCATACCAAGACTTTGAAAAAAATGGGACCCAATCCCTCCCTGCTTGACACTCAGCATTAAGGGGTTGGATTGGGGGGTTAAACCACCAAATAGTTCCCGAGCGCGGCTTGTCTGCAGCTCACCGCTCCCCCAGGGGATGGGTCAAATGTGGAGAATAAATTTTGCACACACACCTGTGTGTGTAACAACTAATGGGACTTTAACTTTTAACTTTAACGTGTTTACTCCAGGACAACACTTTGATCTACATCAGCATGCAATGTTCATGGCCTGTGGTCCAAAACTGTGTTTTCAACAAAGTGCATTTTGTTTGTTTTAGCGAATGTGCTAGTGCACGCTTTGTGTTTGTGTGTTGTTCTTCCTCTGTTTTGCGTGTAACGTGGCGTCAGGACGGAACCACAGTGATGGCATGGCTCTCGTGTGAGGCCGGCTGACAGTCAGACGGATGGTGTGGTGGTGGAATGTTTCTGGAGGCTGCCTGCACACAAGTACACCGTTTCTTACACAAACACGAGCGCACGCAAGCTGGCTGGCACCATTTTTGCCCCTGAGTCGAGACCCAGAATCACCACCACTGCTTCCAGGAAGAACAACCACAGGCACATTGCTCTGGGTTTCCCACGGTGGGAAGGGAGACACAGAAAGAACAGCAAAGAAGGATGGAAGGGAATGAGACAGAAAGAATGAGGGAAGCAGTGTGCTGTGAGGAAAGGGAGCACAAGCAGTGTCAGGAAAAGAGGAGCGAAGAAGAAAAACCTCAGAAAGTGAGGGAACATTTTTACTCACTTATGTCTGAATCTAAGCATCGTTTTATGCTTTCCGTGTTAGTTTCCATGAGTTATTCCTCCACAGACAATGAGCATCAGCTTTCTCACAAAGATATGGAAGACATTTTGAAAGGGACCTGCACAAGATAGTGGCCATGCGTTATAGTGGCCCAAAGCATAATGTTGGGGTGACATTGAGGAAAGCAAATATAAACCACATGTCCCAAGCCATTCATTTAGATGCAACATGTGTGGGGGTGCATGCCGTCATTTGAACACACCAAGCCCCCACAATGCGGGTGAAAAATTGAAGCAAACACGGGAATGAAATAAACTGCAGTTCCACCCTCATCCACTAGGGGCTGGTGTCAGAAGTGAGCAAATCCTCATTGACTCCCATGTTAAAAATACCAATTTCACAGCAGAAATAAACATGTTTACAGCCTGGTTCCAAAACATGTTTTAGGTTTAAATGATCTAGTTTACACTCATGACAACTCTGAGGGGGTGAATTTTTTTCTCTCTTCTGTTTAAGTGTATTAAAAGCCTAAAATTCTGTATAATTAATGAGCATCCGACCCACGTGACCACAGAGCTAGATCCAGGGAAAGGCCTCAGTAGAGCCTCAGCTTCGCCTGAAAACTGTTCTGTCATTTTCAGTCTCTCAACTTAGACCATTAGTTGTAGCATTTGTGCGTTCTTTTTTGGATATTTTTTTTGTGCAATTGTTGGACAAAATGACTTGCTGTGGCATTAATTGCACTAATAGAGCATCCAAGGAGTCTCCACTTCATTTTGTTCAGTAAGTAAAATTATATTTATGTATTTTAGGTCATTGCCGAGCTGAGCTTAGATTTTAACATGTACTGTTTAACCATGAAATTTAAATGTAATAGGGTAAAACCCAGTGCATTTAACATAATGCTGCACTTTAGAAAATGGGTTGAAATATAACATGTTGGTGGAGCTGGGTTCCGACTATCGGCTTGTGGAGCTCTCGGGAGACCGATGTTTTTCACCCGTTCTCGCCTCCCCGCAGCCCGGTGCATCTGTCTGATGGCGGCTCCAGTCTGCTGTGCGGCTGCCGGCTTGTGGAGGTCTCGGAGTCCTCTGTGTTCCACCCGCTTTTACCCTGCGGTCAGCCCGGCGTATCTCTGACTCAGAAGCTCTGGTGTTGTGCACAGTTAACTCCGGTTGTAGCTAGGTTGCTACCTCGTCAGCTTAGCTCCCACCTCCGCGTTAGCTTTCGGTTAGCTTCAGGTTAGCTTGTAGCTAGTTCGACCGGGTGTCGTCAGTTGATCCCCGGGTGTCGTCAGTTGATCCCAGCCTTACAGCCCCACCTTCAGCTCCACCTCTCTTCCCTTTTATGGAATTGTCTGGGCTTGACAGAACCTGTGACACGGTCAAAATGGCGGTGGTGGCCACCTCCCATTTTTCTTCAAAAACGTGCTATTGGAGCCTATGGAAACCCATTGTCCAATACTTATATGTCAATGGAACACACGCATAACGAACATGCTTAATGAACACACGTGTAATGTGTACTGAACAAACACAAAAAGAAAAAAGTTTTGCTAATAATTTCGCCATGGTAAATCGAAACACTTAGATCAGTAATAGCAAAAGGAATGATAATAAAAATAACAAATCCTCTGGTGAAGAACAATAAGGGCCCTGCCTAGCAAGCCCCTTACGACATAGCCTGACCTGCCAGACTCCTCCTGTTTAATTCTGCACAGAGAAAGGGTCTGGGAACTCTCTTATTCAAATAACCCCACCCCCTGAGAATTCTAACCGAGCCAATCAGCACTGAGCAGCGTACGTCACACACCACAACGCCGAGTTTGTCATAAACATGGTGACTGAAGCGGAGTTCGCTGCGGCTCTTTCCTCTCTTCTAAATGGCTTGAACATCTTTAAAACCACAACAAGTAGAAGCGCTAAAAGCCTTTCTTCAAAAAAAAAGATGTTTGCGCTGTCACCAGATGCCATTTTTACTACAGCTAATAAACTATAGTGTCGCACGGTAACAGTCAGCATTTCCGTTTTTTTCTGATTGGTTATTTTTGAGCTGCCTAGTCCCGCCCCTTAAGTGCCTCTCGGCCTGTGAGTTACAATCAATCAATCAATCAAAACTTTATTTATAAAGCGCCTTCCGCAACCCTGTCAGGAAGCCCAAGGCGCTGAACATGGTACAGTAGAAGTAAAAATATAGTGAATAAATCAAAAATAAAAGCAATTCAAAAATAAAAGCAAATTAAATTACTAAATACAAATTACAAAAAATGGTGAAACATTCTAGTACAGGACAGGTGGGTAAAACAAGGGATAGAGTTAACCAATGAAAACAGTGAAAGATATTCAATGTAAAAGAGGGCCGAATCAAACATGTTCTGGAAACGCCAAGCGGAGGAGGTGTGTTTTTAGGCGACTCTTGAAGACTGGCAGAGATGGGGACAGCCTAACTGAGAGTGGCAACCGGTTCCAGAGTGACGGTGCTAGGACTGAGAAAGCCCGGTCCCCGCGAGTACGACACCTAGAACGAGGGACAGCGAGCATGCCTTGGTCAGAGGAGTGCAGAGTGCGTGATGGGGAATGTTTGTTCAGGAGCGTGGCCAGATAGGGGGGGAGCACCACCCTGGAAGAAATTGTAAACAAAGACGAAGATTTTGAATTGTGACTAATCTTGACCCTCTCCCATCTTCTCTACCCCCTCTCCCAACCCCTGACTCTTACCCTAACCAGTGGGAGCTGATGTTCCCAACACCCCCACCCCCACCCCCACCCTCCCCACCCCCGGTGGTGGCCTCTTTTTATTATAGTTTCTCCTAACCTGCGCGTGCCTCTGTGGTGACCCGGCTGGTGGGAAGCCTCCCCAATAGGACGAAGCTAAGGGCCAGAAGGAATCCAAGGTGGAACACTGTTTTGAACCTGAAAAGATGCTGATGAGTGAGTAACTTACCTGTGGAGACCATGATGCATTCCAAACAAAAGGTTAACTAAAATTAAAAGAAAGAACAAAATGAGTGTTAATTAGAACAACAACAACATAAATTGACAAAAATATTTTAAACACATAGACTATTCTAATATTAAGTTTTTAAAGAAAGAAAAAGAACATTCCTAAACAAGTCATAACATTTATAAAAATAAAAAAAATCTTACTTAATTGAAAGGAAACTTACGAACAAAACAAAGTTAACAAAAACTAATAAATTATGGATTAAACAACAAAAGAAAAGAAAGTTACCAGACTCTTTGTGCAGAATTAGACAGAGGACGAGTCTGGCAGGCCAGGCTAGTTACGAGATACTCATATCGGAGTCCACATGTTTTACACATATCCACATATCGAATCTATTCAGACCCCCCGTCAATTTTTCACTCTTTGTTATATTGTAGTCATTTGCTAAAATCAGTTTAATTCATTTTTTCCTCATTAATGTGCACAGAGCACTCCATATGGTCAGAAAAACACAGAATTTTAGAAATGTCTGCAGAGTTATTAAACTGAAATATCACATGGTCATAAGTATTCAGTCCCTTTACTCATATTTAGTAGAAGCACCTTTTGAGCGAATGCAGCCACGAGCAGTGGCGGCTGGTGAAAAATAGTTTTGGTGGGGCTGTGCTATTTTTTTTTAAAAACAAACTTGTGCTTTCTGAGCTTTGTGCACAACTCCACTATTTCCTGAATTAAGCACAGCTCTTTTATTTCCTGTCATACATCATTGGACAAACTGATTAATCCAGGTGTGTCTGACTATTGGCAAACTGCCTTGCGGACCAAGGTTGAAAAATACTGCATTAAATTGCACATAAAATAACATGACCATAAATGGTAAATAGGCAATGCGAGAGGCAAGTAACAAAAACATTTTGTTTAATTTCAACATTTGAGTGAACACGAAAATATGAGCAGGTCACTGTTACAGTAATGGTAGAAAACACTACTTAGACAAAATGCCAGAAATTTACACTGTTAGGACTTATGGAAAGTGGAAACACTTTCATAGGAAATAATGTCATCAGTATCCTCTTACAAATGTCATATTTCCCACTTTTTGGGACAATAAAACATTTCTGGTTCTCAATCAGATGTTTTTACTTCAAATGTAAAAACATCTGATTGAGAATCAGAAATGTTTTATTGTCCCAAAAGCTGGGAAATTTGTTTGCTGCAGCAGAAGTGTAACAAGTAAAATGGAATCAGATTGATGTATGTACAAATTTACTTGAAATACACATTTACATGATTAAATATGTATAATAGGTATGTGTGTTGAAATTAGTTTTTCCAGTTATTGCACATTAAACAATGTACATGTTATTAAACAAATGTCCCGGTTTGTGGGACAACCAAGGATTTCTGATTCTGATTGTCTTGTTTACAGAAATGTAATGTACAGCTTACCTCTGCACCCAGCTGCTGTTCTCCCTGTCCAAACGTCCTCCGTTTCTTTGTTGGCTGCTGCACTGATGCGCTGCATTCGTCAGTCAGAGAATGAATGGATTCCCCAACGAGACACAAGTTCCACATCCACCTTCTGTGGATCCCAGCCGTTTTGAATAACAAACACAGAAAGCAAAATAACGCATTAGCGTGATTGCATCCAGCTAGCCACTGCTTCCTGGTGTACCAATTTTGGGAGAAGCGTTGTGTGTACAGTTTACCTCTCTCCTTGTCTTGCTGGCTTATCTTTACGTCGGGCTGATCTGGTCCAAGCTCTTTGACATTAAGTTTTTCCACCATAGTTCTCCTCTCGAACGGATACTGGAGAAGAGACCGAACTGAATTCAGTGGCTGCTGAGATCCGGTATCCATGTTGTAGGCGCACTGACGTCCATGTCTACGTCTGCGTCACGACCGTCACGAGTCACGACCAAAAACGTGCTGGAGTCGAGACTCTCCGAGTTCTACCGAACACCAACGAAAGCCTTGGCGGTAGCTCTATCGCCCATCATGCTTCTGAAACGTTCTGAAACAACGTCGACGCTGATTGGATACATTCCCATTCCTACCCTTTGATTTTCTTGTCAGTAATTGGACAACTGGTCCCGTCTTGTTTGGGCGATTGAAAAACAGCACACAGCCTCCACCGCTCGGCAGAGATCGGCAGAGACCAATGCAATGTGTATATATATATATATATATATATATATATATATATATATATATATATATATATATATATATATATATATATATGATATATTTTGTTACAAAACACACAATTAACATAGGATATGTGATTATTGTTAATTTTATTTATGTATTTTTTAAAATAAAAATTAAAAACAGTGGGGAAACTGGGAGGGCGGCGCCCTATCGCCCTCTACTGGCCAGCCGCCACTAGCCACGAGTGCTCTTGTTAAAGATGAAACGAGTTTCTTTCACCTGGGTTCGGAGATCCTCTGCCATTCGTCCTTCCAGATCCTCTCCAGTTCTGTCAGGTTGGATGTAAACGTTAGTGGGCAGCCATTTTTAGGTCTCTCCAGAGATGTTCAGTTAGGTTTAAGTCAGGGCTCTGGCTGGGCCATTCAAGACCAGTTGCAGAGTTGCTGTGAAGCCGCTCCTTCGTTATCTTTTCCAGGACTTTTCAGCATCATTAAACATGTGGACAAGAAGCTTGATCCTGGTGTGAGAAGAGTTTAACTGACTGTCAGATATGCACATGGCGTGTTTCCAGGACAGCTGAGTAACTCTGAGACAATCATTAAAAAAAAGTGTGTTTGTTAGTTGGGGACTTCTAAACATGTTCTTTGGTGACTACTAAAGGTTTAAAGTGTCAGCAATAAATGGACATCTTAACTGTGACAGAACAAAAGCCAGCTGCTACTCTCTGCCATTCTGGCTTTTTAGTGTCCATCTTTCTTGGCATACACATATCTTCTTATTGTTAGCAGGAATGAACATTAAAAACTTGGAACATTAGTGGTCAAATTCATCTTTAACTCAAAAGGAGAGACTGACAATAAAGAAGGACATAAGTCTCTATTTGCGGGAAGTGTGAAAAGTAATGAAAATGTGAGACTGTCTCGCACAAAACTGGATGTCTGGAGGATTTGATAAATCAATGAATTTATCAAATTAATTCATCAAAAGGGAAAACTTGAATATTTCAGCCATTTCTAGACTTTAACACTCTATTCCAGTCTGCTCCCTCAATGCCATTTATGAAAGTAGCCTCAGTAGATGTCTTGTGAGTTCTACCCCGAAGTATCCGGTCCTAACTTCACTGCTTTACCTTTTGTTGCCGCAGCGATTACATCGGAGTCTGTGAACCCATCTGGAGCTGATTCTGAGCAAGCAGCATTATTGTTGGTGTAAATAAGGACAATGCAAGCTGAAGATGTGCGCCCTGAGTTATCGAGAACAATCCTAGTAGGATGTTTAACTAGTTGCTTTAGGTTACACTTCAGAGCGGTCTCTTTTTTGCATATTTGCATGCAAGCAGCAACAGGTCTGGATAAGGATGACAAAGTCCACCTGCACGTGCAACATTTCAGAAAGAGATGTTTTAAAAACATTTAGCCACTGCAGACTGTGGACTGATAAAGATTCACACCAACATACTTTTCCTGCACTTTAGCTAGATTTAAGGAGAAATGACGTCACTGCAATGTGATTGGATGATCATAATGTTGGTCCTCAGACAGACAATTTCTTTGGTTGTCATTTATTTTCAAATGCAGTTATTCTGATCTTCCATCTTGTTTGAAAATATTTTAGTACCAATCATTTCTCTGTAGAACACGTGGATTAATGACCAGCTTTATTTTGTAAATCCCTTTGTTTACAAAAAAAGACACGTGATTCGTCTGCACATTTAAAGTCAGTCTCTTTATTTTGTTTTCTTATTAAATCTGTTCATGAGCATGTGATGCATACCTGCAACTGCATCACAGTACTTAATGTATCAGCTCCTTCATTTTGGTAAGTATGAGCAATACATGTTTAGCATGCCATAGCAGGAATTTTCTTTTTCTTTTGTTTGGTTCTTCTGCCTTGTTTGTAGTTTAGCTGTCTCCCTGTGCTCGAATAAATAAATAAATAAACATACATGTGTGTGTGTGTGTGTGTGTGTGTGTGTGTGTGTGCGTGCGTGTGTGTGTGTGCGTGCGTGCGTGTGTGTGTGTGTGTGTGTGCGTGCGCGCGCGTGCGTGCGTGCGTGTGTGTGTGTGTGTGTGTGTGTGTGTGTGTGTGTGTGTGTGCGTTTGTGGTTTCTTGGGGCACGGATGTTGTTGTTGGATGTAAGTACAGACCTCCAGCAGAACATGGGAATGAAATGTATACACTGGAGGATTTTAACATTGATTGGCAAAATTATTCCTTGAAGAAGAGGTTGAAAGAGACCGCTCTGAAGTGTAACCTAAAGCAACTAGTTAAACATCCTACTAGGATTGTTCTCGATAACTCAGGGCGCACATCTTCAGCATGCATTGACCTTATTTACACCAACAATAATGCTTCTTGCTCAGAAGCAGAATCAGCTCCAGATGGGTTTACAGACTCCGATGTAATCTCTGCGGCAACAAAAGGGAAAGCAGTGAAGTTAGGACCAGATACTTCGGGGTAGAACTTCACAAGACATTTACTGAGGCTTGTATTACAAGAACAAATTTAATCAAAATGGCAGACAACAAGCAGCACCATCATGTATATAATCAGGTGGGATCTTTTTAACTAAAAGCAAAGACATAGCCACTCATTTTGGTAATTACTTCACTGATAACGTTGATAAATTAGGGCACGGCATGCAAGTGTAGCAGTAAGGATTAGCTACATTTATTCAATTATCAATAAGATTTGATATTCCATATGAATTATCAATCTGATTGACCTTTGAATATTTAATCTAGCCTTATCTTAAGTTCTCTGGCTGGGAACACACACTTCATATTGATTCAGACAGAGTCCTGGATATAGTTTGTAAAAAGTAATTTAATTCTATTTTTCTAAACTAATGATCATACGTGACAAAGTATGAATGAAATGATGGTTGTACAAGATAACAGATAATGAATGAAATGGTGGAATGTAAGCTAGATGTTTTAGCAAAACCTGGTTAAGTATCTGAGAGATCTTGTGATGTCTGGGTTGTAAAATCAGTTTGGCTGTATGCTTTAATAAGCCAGAGATTTTTCAGAAAACCATCCAACACACACACACACCAGGAGGTGGCTGAAGAACTGAGGGACACAGGAAGTGATACCTGTTTTTATCAATAGTTTGTTGACAAATTTAGACAAATCAGAATTTGACTTGTTTTAAAGTCTGTGAAGGGTCTCAGTCATCCAGGTCATTGTAGTCAAAGGAGCTTTGAAAGAAAAGCGTCTGGACTTCTTTGAGTTGCTTGAAGACGTTTCACCTCTCATCCAAGAGGCTTCTCCAGTTCTAAGGTCAAATGGTGGAGAGTCCCAGATTCAAACCCAGTGGGAGTTTCCCTCTTCGGGGGTAAGTTCTAGCGGCAGTGGGCTGCAGTTTGACTGGAGGTATTCTACAAACACAAGAACAGTGCTAATGCCTATGTTTTCACATTGTTTATGACAGCCTCTAGGTGTGAATGTCATTTTTACTAATTGCTATTTATCTTTGTCTCATTAGTGAGAGGCAGCTGATGTCCTATGCCATGGAACTGCTCATATACTCGGAGAAATTCAGAAAAGCTCTGGACTCATCTGAATTTTTGAAGAGGCTGTAGTGTTGTGTTGACATTTTATTTTATTTTTTGGAAGGTATTTGTAAGGCCAATAAAAGTTGTTGGTTATTTCATTTGTCTGAACTTTTTTCTAAAGCAAAACTTTTCTGCTTTTGTGTTTACAGCATAATTTTAAAGATTAGTGTATGGTCAATATCAGTTTACTAGTCTTGTGAATTATATTCATAATTCAAAATATTTTAGTAATTTCTAAATCAATACATTTTGTGTCAAAGGGCCAGCAATTATTCCTGTTAACAGAATATATGAAATGCATATATACACATGTAAATATGCTTAAAAATTACACTTCAGCAGCTTTTCACTGTAAAGCAATAAAAAAAAATCATAAATAGTAACATTAATATTAACTACTCACTCGTATTGACTTAGACCCACTGTATAGTGCCTGTAATAAATGGTTGAAAGTTAAATGTTGCTGTAGGAGGCGTGCTCTCGCATAAATGGATGCTAGTGGGCTTAAGGGGTTAATTAAAACGATTTCCACTAATTACTTTTTCTGATATTTTATTTTATTGCATTTAAAATAAACACTTGCACATACATTACTCACCTGCTAACTTAAGAAAGCATAGGTATGTTGTGCCTATTGTCCGGCAACTGATTATTTGTTGGTGGTATCTGTGTTTTATAATCCCACTGGGGATGGCCAAAAAGTGTGTATGCAAGAAAAAAAATATCCATGCCTTCATATTTAAATCTGGAGTCCTGTCTGTTTAATTACATTGTTACTATTTCTGTATAAACGTATTCTTTCAATTTTATTGTTTGTGACTTCTGACACCATGTGGAAATGAGTTATGTGACCAGGATTTGTTTATGGGAGCTTTTACTGGTTACTCTCAGCAACTTACACAGCCATGTTAACCGGGTAGCTCGAACGCGTGGTACATACGAACACCTCCTACGTCACAACTACGGTGTCTGTTAAAGTCCATCTGCAGCATAACTCAATCATTGGACCAACTGATCTACATTGTTCGCATTGAAAGGCGTTTGATATGAATCAAATCCCAATCTCCTCTACCGGAGCCTGAGGCGGGGTGCTGCACCCTGGATCTGACCCAGGTTTCAGCTCCCCTGCCCCGCTGGGAGGGTTTGAAACACCGCCATCACCTGCTGGAGCCTGTGGCGGGCTGCTGCGGATCGGATCCGACCCAGAAATGAGCTCCCCTGCCCCGCTGGGAATTAAAAACACAGCCCGATCACCTGCTGGAGCTGACAGCGGGATGCTGCGCCCTGGATCCGACTCAGGTTTCCCCGCCCGCTGGGAGGGCTGCCGTTATTGAGGTATTTCCCTTTTCTGACCACCAGGGGAGCTCGGGGGAGCTCAACAGGCATATGAGGGCGTGGTTTGTCGGGGCTGCGTCTGCAGCTAGGTAGTGATCTCTCGAGTGATGGGCCAAAGTGAACCTGAGAAAACGGAGCTTGACACGCCCACATGCTGCTTTCGCGCGAAAAGATGGACCATACCATTATGAGAGTAGGGGGAAATCAATAGAGAAACTAAGGATAAATACTTAATGAAAATAGAATATCTAAAGTTGAACTTATACGATCGGTTATAAATAATGTTTTATCGCATAAATGTGATAAATATATGGTTTTAGGAAGAATACGTATAATTTTACACGCAGTTCTTCCACCATAAACTCCTCTACAGTTGTGGTCCCCGACTCGCTTCAGCAGTTACTTTTTAAATCATCTCTCAATGAACACTAGCTCAAACTTTTGCTCGATATTTGACAACTGAAAGGATAAAATGACCCTCACTGCCAAGGTACGTGCACCAACAGATGGTTTAAATGTCTCTTTTCTGTGTTAGGTCGAAGATAATTTCTGCTCACACAAAGAAACCATGTTAAAACTCCGTTTGAAGTGGTTTTGTAAACCTGTTTTACACCTAAATCTCTATTAGTTTGTCAATAATTAGCTACTTTTAGACACGTGCTCAAAGCGAAGAGGTCATAGATCATCTCTGTATTTCAACAGCAGTACAATGTAAAAGGCCACAGGAGGGAGAGCAGAGCAGGCTATAAACAAAAACAAACAAAATGACGAACGATACCTACAGGTTTAATTTACCACGTTGTTGTTCAAAAGTGCCATAAAACGTCTTTTCTGTTGGCTTTAAAGACTAAATTGGGAAAATTACACTTTTATGTTTGTTTAATCTGGTATTTTATATAATCTTGAAACATTCCATTTTTATCACCTAATAAGGCAATAAATGATCAAACGTGTCAGTGTTACAAAAACCATATGTATATGTGTGTATGTATGTATATATATATATATATATATATATATATATATATATATATATATATATATATATATATATATATATATATATATATGTGTATGTATGTAGTCAGAAACCTATAACCTATAGTCAGAAATGTGAGAGTGAAGCTACTGAGGACAACAGAGGGATAAGTTGATTTTCTTTTCCACTATAATGAGTGCGTTTACATGCAGCCAGTAACCCTTTTAAAACCCGAATATTCACAATAACCAGGTTACGCAGGCCCTTTTAAACACCACCAAAAACCCGGATATGCTCATAACCGGGTTTTTAAAAACCCGGTTACTACACCTGGGGTGACCCTTTTCTAACCCGAATGTTTGGTCGTGTAAACGCATATCGGGATATCCCCATCAAAGTGTGTGTTCTGCGCATGCTCTGTTCGCAAGGAATCTTGGTCTTTTGAGTAGCGAGACGTCTTGTATGCGCCAGAACACCGGAAGTAAACAACAAGTTGGGAGCAAAATGGCGAGTCACGGCACAGCACCACACTTTTGGAGTGACGAAGAAACTAAAGCACAAACAAACGCGGTCGCTATCTCTTCCGAACTGGGAAACATGTTGTTGTTTTCACGGATACCGGAACAAGAAGAACCGGAAATGACGCATATTGCGTCTGGACGTAGTCCATACGTCTTGACGCTACCCCAACGTCAGCATTTAAATCGGGTTATGCAAGTTAGGGGTAACTCTTTCTATTTATGCTTGTAAACGGGTTATTCTGATCAACTCAGAAACCCGAATACCGACCTTAACCCGATCATAACCCGGATATTGGCTGCATGTAAACGTAGTCAATATTGGTCCTGCCACAGCAGGCCTGCAGCAAGAGGATGTCCTTTAGGTTGAGATGGTTTGTAAGTTAACACTCAAAAACAAGTTCTGTTCATCCTGATGGTCTAGATTTTATTTCAGCTGAAAAACATCTCCCTCCTTTACATGTTTTCTCTGTGGATGTTGTAGAAGTCAAGTCCATTACTTGAACTTCTGAGGCTGCTAGACCGGGACCTGGTTGACGTTCTGTGTTGATCCGATGTTGACTAATTAAATTACTTAAAAAACAGCCTTAAGTGTGGAATTGTTATGATAATGCTTCTTGTTTAATGTTTATTGCATTCCAGGTGAAACAATGATGGGAGTAATTAGCTTACTTTCCCATTCAAACGTCTTCACGCCACAGCGGTCAAAAATCTGTTTGCCCTTCCGGAATAGTGCCTGACGCCAACAGTGACATCACTACCTTTATTCCGACCAGTAACAATGACACGCCCACATATCAATTAAAACATCGAGACCAAAGATAGGAAACAACATATTTGGCTCCTACACACGGGCCCCTAATTGTTATTGTCAATAACAATTTAAACTAAATAGAGTAGGAGCAACCATAATGATCAAGGTCAATTTATACCCCATTAACGAAGCAAAGTTTTGTCACTGGCCTATCCAAAACATTGGTTTTTGTTTGCAACCTGACTGAACGTACCAATCCATTCTTATCTGGAAAGGTTTTCAGAACTCTCCCAAGTGGCCAAGAGCCACGTGGAGCGGAAGGATCCATAATCACAAGCACATCTCCAGGGACCAAACTTTCTTGCGTTCCATTTTTGACTCTCTTGGAGTAAAGGTAAGTATTCATGGATCCATCTTTTCCAAAAAATGTCAGCAAGATACTGTACTTGCTTCCAACGTCTTCTCATGTATTGATGTTTAGGTTCAAACACGCCTGGTGGAAAAGCAGGTTTACGCTTTAAAAGAATAAGATGATTAGGTGTTAGAGGTTCAAGATCGTTGGGATTGTCTGAGAGTTTTGTGATTGGTCAATCATTCAAAATGGCTTCTACTTCACAAAATGTTGTATGAAGTCCATCGTCATCCAACCGTTGTTGATGTAGTACTGAGTTGAGAACCTTTCTCACTGAACGGATCGATCCCACACACCACCATGTGAGCCTGTTGGTGGGTTAAAACTCCAGTGTACCTCAACCTGTGACAAGGATCCTTGAATCTTGTCCTGATCCAATGCTGCCCAGGCTTCCTTCAGTTCTCTTTGTGCACCAACAAAGTTGGTGCCATTATCAGATGTCAAATGTGTCACCTGTCCTCTTCTGCTGATAAAATGCCTTATAGCATTTATACATGCATCAGTGTCTAATGAGGCAGCAACTTCCAGATGAACGGCTCTGCTGGACATACAGGTGAAGATAACACTATACCTCTTGCATGTAGATCTTCCTCTCTTTACTTCAAAAGGTCCAAAGTAATCCACTCCTGTGTTGGTGAATGGTGGCAAATCAGGAATCCTAATTTTGGGCAAATCAGCCATTTTTTGTTCCATTGTTCTTCCAGTGTAACGGCTGCAGAAACTACATGCACCAATGATCTTTCTTACTGCTGAATTTCCATTGGTAATCCAAAATCTTCTTCTCACCTTTGACAGTGTATGAGTCCGTCCACTGTGACCTAGATTCTGATGTACATGTCGGATGATGAGAGTAGAGATGTGCTGGTCTTTGGAGAGGATATATGGATGTTAAACTTCTTCAGGCATTGATCCTCTGCTCAATCTTCCACCCACTCTCCGAAACCCATGCTCTAAAACTGGGTTCAGTTTATAAATTGAACTTTGTCGACTTACTATCCTTGTTCCTGAGGACAAAGAAAGAATCTCCTTGCTGAATCTTTGGTGCTGACAATAACGAATTATTGCAAGTTCTGATTCCATCAAATCATCCAATGTCAAAGCACCTCTTTTTGTAACCATTTGACTGGTGGTCTGCTTTGACTGATCCTGCAATTGCTTTTTTGAACAACTTTGGGCCAGCAACTTGACTTTCAACCTCAAAAACCAAGCAACTGTTATTTTGAGCTTCTTCCAGTCAGATAAGTACAAGATGAGCTGGTCTGTGGGACTATTGTCATGACCTATATTAATGGTGTTCACTGTTGCCTCCTTCACTTCTTGATCATTACAATCCAATGATGTATCCAAAACTGGTTCGGGCCACTCTTCTGGGCGTCTCCAAAGAAACAGAGGTCCTTTCAACCAGTTGTTCTTTTCCAAGAAATCTGAGACTTTCATTCCTCTTGACGCACCATCAGCCGGATTGTCTTTAGAGCTGACATGTCTCCATTGTGAAGGTTCTGACACTTCTCTGATGGTTGAAATTCTGTTGGCCACGAATGTGTGAAAGCGTTTGTCCTCATTGTTCAGATATTTTAGTACCGAAGTACTATCTGTTCAAAAAACTGAAGCTTCCAGTTGGAAATTGAGCTCCATCTTCAGCAAGTGTCCATTCTGGCAGCTAAAACAGCTGCTGTCAGTTCCAACCTTGGAATAGTAACGGCTTTTAATGGTGTTACTCTGGCTTTGCCGAGCAGAAAGGTAACCTGAATGTCGTCCTCTGGATTCAACATCCAAATGTAGGTTACAGTTCCGTATCCTCGTTCACTTGCATCAGTAAAGTGGTGTAACTGTGCAAGTTTGATTTCCCCAAACTTCACTGGCTTGATGCATCTATTTACATTAAATGCAGTCAGTTGTTCCAGATCCTCCAATCATTTTTTCCATTGGTGTGAGATGTCTTTGGGTAGATCATCATCTCATCCACAACGTCTCCTACAGAGTTCTTGCTGCATTATTTTGGAGAGCAGAACAATCGGTGCCAAAAAACCCAGTGGATCATACACCGAACAGATAGTTGACAGCATACCACGCCTGGTAAAGGATTGATGTTTCATCTCCATCTTGAACTTAAAGGTGTCTGTTTCCATGCACCACTGAAGGCCAAGGGTCCTTTCAACAGGAAGTTCTGTTTGCTCCAGGTCCAGATCCTTTAAGCTCTTGGCTCTGAAATCTTCTGCAATTTATTGTAGCACTGTTCTGCTATTGCAGCTCCACTTGTCCAACACAAAACCGCCCTTTTCACATAAGCAGCTTAAGTCCTTTATCATTTGGATTGCCTCTTCTTCGGTGGGAGAACTTTTGAGACAGTCGTCCACATAAAAGTTCTGTTTTATAGACTGAATAACCTCCTCAGGAAACTCAGACTGATTGTCATCTGCTGTTTTTCTTAGTGCATAACTTGCACAACTTGGAGATGATGTAGCGCCAAACAGATGCACAGCCATACGATATTGTCAGAGCTCCTGAGTGAGGTCTCCTTCTGGCCACCAGAGAAAGCGAAGAAAATCTCTGTCTTCTTCTGCAACCTTCACTTGATAAAACATGGCTTGAATGTCACCCATGTAGGCAACTGGCTCCTTTCTAAATCGAAGTAAAACTCCCAAGTAGAGAGCTTGTGAGATTTGGCCCAGGCAACAGCTTGCTGTTCAAGGATACACATTGAAATGTAGCACCACAATCAAACACCACACAAAGAGATTTCTTTTTCAGATGGAAAACACAATGATGCGGAATGTACCAAACCTTTCCTTTTTCACAGTGCAGATCTTGGTGAGGTACTTGCTCTGCACATTGTTTTTTGCAGATTGTATCCATGTACTCTATGTACCCTTGGTGCAGCTTTTTGGTTTTCAAGAGTTTTTTTCTTCAAAACTTGCATCCTTTGTTTGACTACTGCAAGATTGTTTGGTAAAAGTACTTCTTTGTCTTTAAAGGGCAACTTTCAACAATATTGCTTCCCTTGCAACACTGCTGAACGATCCATGCTTTCCATAAACTGGAGATCTTCTTGGGACATTTCACTCCCCTCCATGACTTTCTCTTTGAACTCATGCTTATATTGGTTTGCCAACATTTCTTCCAATTTGTACACAGAAATTCTGTTCACTGTGGCTGTGAGAGGTTCATCTTTTAAGATATCACTGTTACCATTCAGTGTACCACTAACCACCCATCCTAAAACTGTCTTAATAGCATACGGACCATTTCCACAACTATTAATGACTTCCCAGGGTTCCAGCAGTTTAAACGCATTGGTTCCAATCAGCAAGTCCACATCCGCTGTTATGGTTGCAAAATTGACCTTTGATAAATATGGCCATTTTGTCAGTTCTTCCTTTGTCATCATGTTATCAACAGTGACAGGCATTTTCACTTGTGCGAGGACTTCAGAAAGACTGTAGAAGTCATAACTGTGTCGGCCAGATACCTCCCATTTAATAGGTGTGTTGGCATAACTGTTTTTTGCCCCATCGTGCTCAACAGGAAGCTGGTTTTCCGACCAGCAACATTCAACCTTTGCATCAGCTGCTCAGTACAAAATGTGGCTGAGCTTCCAGGATCCAAAAATGCATAGGTGTGTATTATTTCATTTCCCTTGGTAGGGCTGCACAATTTATCGAAAAATGATCGTCATCGCGATAACAGGACGTGCGATAGGCCCATCGCAAAAGACGGCAAAAACAGCGATAAATGTTTGGTTCAAACATTTCCATCTGTGTCATACATCAGCTTTTTGTAAACCAGCTCTGTTTTTTACACGGACGTATTATTTGACCAATCAAATGTAGTCCTTCTGACATGCGGCCAATCAGATGGTTCCGTTCACGTAATACCCCCGCCCCCTACATAGACCCTTTTGGAAAGCAACACCCGAACAGAGTTTGTGGCGCTGTTCCCTTGTTTGTCATGCTGGCTCAGAGCAACGAACGCACTTTGTGCTGAGGTTCCTGGATTCAGAGCTGCTTTCAAACGTGAACGTGATTCCGCTCGGTGTCGTTAATCATTTTTACCGGGCTGACTCCGACATGTGCCGGTGAATCAACCCACCTTCATGTCGCTCGTGTTAGCCCCAGGCTCCGGTTAGCTTCCAGCTAAAAGGCTACAGCAGCACTCTCCTCCCAGTCCCACCCTGCTAAAGAGGGCCTGGAAAAGTTCCCCCACACATCAAAGTGATTTTTCCTTTATGAGCTTTTATAACCTTGTTAATCAGGATAGTTGATTTGCTGCTGCACATAAACTGTCAGTCAGAAGCTCTGCTAGCCGGTTATCTTAACAGGAGCTAGTTCAATTTGTTAGCTTGTTATCAGAATCATAGTTGCAGTTTCATCATCTGAGCTGCTTTTTAAGATCTAGGTAAACTTGTTCAATTTGGGGTTAAAAACAAATATTTCCACATATTTTCCATGTAGTTTTTTGCCAGTTCCTCTTCTGAAAGGTAGACAATTGTTTTTGTCTTTCCCTCAAAAAATCTTAATGTTCTCCTAGTTTGGCCCAGCACAGTTCACTTCCCAATTACAGCAACAGCCTTATATCATAACCACATAAGTGGAGAAAATGCTCAATAGCAATGAGAGAATTTGCTATTTAACATTTAAACTAATTTTCTGATTGTTTTTATTTATAAAAAAAACCCTGGTAAGGGATGTTTTTCTGTATTTGGAGCATCAGAAAAAGTTTTATGGTGGAGGTGATGTTTTAAAGTCACTGAGAAACTGCATGCATGCAGCTTGTTGTTTTGCTGCTAATACAGTAGCAGGTGCAGCTGCATATTTCTGCAATAAAAATGTTATGTTGTAATGAAATTCATGCATTAGTTTTTGTTTGCTTTGAACCCAGAGCAGACGTCACATGCCAGATGACATCAACACTGCATACTTTAGTATTTGTTCATTTATCGTGAGTAATATCGATGTCGCAATATTAAGCACTGTTACCGAATATCGCAGGTTTTCCTAATATCGTGCAGCCCTATACCTTGGTGCTTTTAACCTTTACTGGTAAGATAGACAGCACACACTTTTCATTACCGGCCCCTGTATGTCCGCATGTTTTGGGTCAAATTAACTGGTTGGAAGTATCCACTGTTTCAACCGGTGTTTCTCCTTTTATATGAAGCACAGTAGGATGGAGGTGTCCACAAACTTTGCATTTTAGACGGGCCTTATAATCCCGGCTCTGGAGCGTGGCTATACAATGGCAAAGGATTTGTTACAGAAACATTTTGGAAATCAATATACGATTTCAAGTGCTTACATGGAAAAGGCTTTTTCCTGGCAACCCATGAAATCAGAAGCTCTGAAAGCACTACAAGCCTATTCCTTATTTTTAAGAGGATGCAGTGGACTTGGTCTCCCTCTGGTGTAAAGATCTGATCAGTTCATGATTGTTTTAATGTCTCAACAGGCCGCCACATTCAAATCCAAATTTATAACCGCTGAGCTGGCTCACCTGTTCAGCCAGTCAGACAGCGAGGAGGAATTTGAAGGTTTCAGCGAGGAAGACGGAGGCTGTTTGGAAGAGACCAAAGTACTACCCATGATGCTATTTTGTTAAAACGAGACTTGTGACTGAGAAGTGAAAACCTTCATGCTTTTCCCCTCTGGGTTTTCTTCTGAAGGTGGATTTGGGGGGTGACAGCGATCACAACACTCGCTTTTACTCAGATGGAGAGGAGGCCCCCCCGCCAAAGAGGAGGAGTCTTTTAGTTGCACTTAAGTTTGTGTTAAACTCCATCAAAAATGGGATTCAGCAGATGCTGCAGGTGTCATTTTTATTTTTAAGAATTACTGTCTGCTTTCAGGTTTCCAATGAAAAGACTGCCCACCCCCAAACGTGAAAGAAAAGACAAGATTAAAATGCCCATCAAAGATGATCCTTGTCCACTGAGAGGAAGACAGATGATGAAGCAGGAAGAGGAGGAGGAGGAGGATGAAGGAGAGGTCCCGTCTCACTGCCTAACAAAACGAGACAAGAACATCCAGGAAAACAAAGCCATGGTAGTGGACTTGCACAGATGACATCAGCTCTTGTTTGCTTCAGTTGATGTGATCTTTTCTTTGTTTTCCAGCTGGCGAAGCTGTTTGCTGACCTGAGTCTTCCCACAACCCCTCAGGTGACGGAAGTATGGTTGTTTACAGCGACCTATTATTCTACATGAATGATTATATGATCTACAGCAGTGTTTTGGTAACCTTTCATATCCAGTCTAGTCTCTGAGTTTTAATTCCAATAGTAACATGCAGTAGTACATGCCTGCCCTTTATCCATAGAAGAAAGAATTCAAGAGATGGGTTAGTTACTAATTGGTTACCAATTGTAAAACAAATTCACTGTCTCCCGTTTTTAGTTTAGTGTCCAGGAAACAGCGGAGAACGTCTCTACTAGTAGAAGCTAACCGCTAGCATTAGCTACTCCACAAGGCGGCACATCTCCTTCAGGCTTGTGTTGTTTGTAGAGATAAAACATCAACATTGCAGAGCAAAGGGGGTTGGTGATAGCCAATCCAAGACGAGATGTCCAAATATCAGGAAATGGGACTCCAAATCCTGCCGTCTGAAGCTACTTTCTCCTCTGGCTGACTTCTACGTCCTCTAACAGGCGCCTCTTAAGTTTTTTTTTCCCCCAGAGAATGACCTACAAGGCATTAATTTCTACTAGAGACCACTGCGAATGCATTAAAGTTATGAGTAATGTTGACTTTTAAAGATAAACAGAGACATCTCCATCCTGGCAGCACGCATTAATGTCGTGGAACGACACAGCGTCTGGATGGCCATGAGCGTGGTGTCGGCACCGCTAGGCGATGACCGTTTCATTCAGGACTTTCTAGGCTAATGTCGGTGGTTGCGTTTGACGCGGGGGGCTAAGGGTAGTCACTGGAGCTCAGTGAACAGAAGGGTGATGTGTGCTTTTTTGGGTCATCATAGATGTGAAGAGGAGCAGGGGTTTTACATGTTGTGGTGGTGTAATGGGTTGGTGAGCAGAGAGGACTTACGTTTAAACCAGTGGTTCCTAACCTGGGGGTCCCGACCCCCACAAGGGGGCGCCAAAGCCTCTCAGTGGGTCGCCAGGACCTCTCCACTTTAAGGGGTTAAAACTTCATTTATTACTTGTTTATAGCCTACATTTTGCTCACTTTTTTTTCATGAGTGAAAAGTTTACTGATATTAAGACAGGAAATAATTAGTACAGAAAGAGTAACACACTTTTAAGAACATTTTGCTCAGCTCACTGTTGTATTTTCAAGTGTCAAAAGTTCATTAAAGGTAGGACTGGTTGATTAATCACAGCGTTTACAGTAAATAATCTAGTATAAACAGTAATATACACATTTAAGTACATTTTGCTCAGTGTATTTTTTTATGTGTCAAATGTTTATTGAAAGGAATGATTGATTTATCAGTGTTTACAAGAAACAATGTGTTCAGAAAAGTAATACAAACTGTCAAGCACATTATGCTCTGTTTGGTCTTGTTAATGACTTTGTTCTGTACTGGAGCCTACTATTACTGTTATCTATTGAATCAAACCATATTAAAATGTGGTTGAACAATTTGATCATTTCTTAATACTGTTAGTACTGGAAGAGAGAATGGGAGGGGGTCGTCAAAAATTTTACTGGTAAAAAACGGGGTCCCTTGGGAAAAAGGTTGGGAACCACTGGTTTAAACTACTGGAGCCCTACTGCCATCTGTTGTGTGTTCATCCTGCTAATTAATTTATGACAGTGAAACAGGTGATAATCAGAGCGCTCTAATACAAAAGTCAGGTACATGAAATAGGGCAAATATGTCTTTTATTTAAGAGTGGACAAGTAGTAATTACTCTTCACCACACCTCTTTTCCAGCAGTTTCCATTTGCTGCAGGATGGAAGTAAACTGGAAGCACTGGTCTTTTTGGCGGTCACCATTTTTCACTGCTGTTACCAAAACATCTCCTTTGTACCACTAGAGGGAGCGCTTGTACCACAGTTTGAGAATGACTCATATACGGCATAAACGATCAGTGCTTATTTATTGTTTGTGTTGCTTCTGGACAGAAGAAGAAACAAGTTCATCAGAAGGGAACGCCGCAAAAGCGCAAGTTTGCCTCCAGCGTAGGGTCGGAGAGGAGAAACCCGTCCCGGAAGGCTCGTCCTCCTGAGAAATTTGCAGTAGAGGAAAAAAGTGAGCCTATTCACAGAAGTCCCAGAACCGTGGACATCAAGAGACTGATGGAGGTATGATGTGTAACACACACTTTGGCGTTATTTCAACTTTTGTTTTGGTTATAATCACTGGATTTTGTTGTGAGGAAACCTTTCATTAAATGTTTCGATTGAAGCCGGTTTGTGAATTTTTCCTTTAAAGCAGAGAAATGTGGTCTCATGTTGGAGGCTCGTGGTTTTACCTGTTACCCGTTTACCTGCTCAGGTGGACGAGGGACTCGCAGGAGAGAGGCCCAAAAAGAGGAGGAGCTATATTTCTAGAAAGAGTCAGTATGTGGTGAAATCTGTGGACGAGATCACCGAGGACGACCTGGACAACATTGCATACCGCAGCAAAGACAAAATCTGGGACAAAGACAACGTGAGACCTCACCTTCCACCTTTCGTGTGATGTCAGCAGGTCCGTTTGTACGTGGGACTCTTGTTGTTTCTTCTCCAGGGGAGCTCGTGTCACCAGTGCAGACAGAAGACTCTGGACACCAAGACAGTGTGTCGGAGTGGCTTATGTGTGGGGGTCAAAGGTCAGTTCTGTGGCCCTTGCTTGAAAAACCGCTACGGGGAGGATGTGCACACGGTGCTGCTCGACCCGGTCAGTGTTCACACGCAAAGTTACACTCATGGCTCTCGCTGCTTGTTTGGCTCTTTTAAAATGTGTGTTCATGATGCCTAAAGGTGCAACTTTACCCTGTTTATGGGAGTTGGAGACATTAATGAATGGAATTGGCTCAAAGGGAATGGCGTCTTCTACAGTTGCTACAAAATCATCGTGATGCAATGCATTGCAGTGGGATGCAGCCCTAGACAAGCAAGCATGCAATGTGCACGGGTGCCGTTGGGTCTGAGGCACTCGGCGCATCTCAGTGTTGTAGTTTCGTTTCATAAATATGTTCAAACAGGAAGGAACTCGGCACCGCCGTTGGTTAAGGTGTTAATCAGCCTCTACATATCTAGATCATGTCGAAGGGGACATTTTTATCCATTTTTCAAAGCCGGGTAAGGTCCATGATCACATCAAACAGCTGGGAAGGTAAACGGGCCGGTTTAAAGATGGAAAAATCAAAACGGTGGCAGTATTTATGTGGAATGGAGTTTTCCAGGAGGCAGCGGTGTAAAAGAGAGGTTTCAGCCGGACGTCTCAGACAAACAGCATCCTAACATGGAGGAACAAGGCTTTTGAGCAGGGGTGGGTGGTGTGTAAAAAGTAGTGACACAATTGACAACATAAGACTAGCAAAGCAACAGAGAACATGTTATTGAGGACTGAGTAATGAGTCACTTTTTGAGGATAAAAGTTAGAATTTTGTTTCTGTCGGTTGTTTTTATCGACGTCCAAGTGCTCTGTTTATTTATTTATTTATTTAATTTAATTTATGGGCAGTTTGTCTACCACTAGCACCCAGCAGCACTTGGCCGGTGACGTCACCTGTGGAATACGCTATTCAGTGCAGATGTGTCTGATTAGTATTTTAGTTTTGTTACAGTTTTTCCAGTGGTTGAGATCTTTTGACAGTATATATTACACACACACACACACACACACACACACACACACACACACACACACACACACACACACACACACACACACACAATATCCATTATCATTAGCTTAACTTCTCCCAACTGCTGTTTACCAATGTAAACGAGTCTTTGCCATAATTCACCCTCTGGAGGTTTCTTCCTGTTAAAAGGGAGTTTTCCTCTCTACTGTCGCTACATGCTTGCTTATTGTGAGGATTGCTGTAAAGACTCTGGCGCTAGCAGACCTGCCAACCTGTATGCATTTTGCGTAGCGAGTACACAATTTGGCATCTAGTTACGCTGGTACGACTCGCCCCTCTGACTTATGCAAAAAGCTGCGGACACGTGGGTTCTGTAGCAAATGTGCTGTTCCTCATGTCTGACAACACGACTCAGCAGCGTGGTGAAGAAGTTCTAGCCAATCATCTTAAAAAAGCAGAGGAAAGCAATTCTGCCTAGCCTATAGCGTCCGCCCTCGTCCTGCATCCTCCTGTTCCCACTCGCTGCTGTTCTGGTGTTTAAAAGTGTGTGTGTGTGTGTGTTTCTCGCTGTGTCTGCCCTCCCCCTCCCTCTCCTGCTGCTAATCAAAACCTGCTCATTTTTGCACCGATGTTACGTCTGTATTCTGATCGGTTCTGTTGTTGAATCTCGTTCCTCCATCGCTCCGCAGCTCTCTGCTCACACACAGCAGAACCGCAGCCTCCGTGCTTTAAAACATCTGGTTTGTGCAAAACAACATTTGATACTGGAGCTAATTCAGTTGTTAAAGTTGTGTGTACCAATCCTGGTTATGGATGACCTCAGAGATGGCTTGTTGATGTGAATAATTATTTATTTTTAATGAGAACGAGATAAAGTTATTACAAAAAGCAAAATAGAACCATTAGAACTGGCTGAGCTCAAAGTCTACGACACCTAGACTTTTCAGACCTTAACTAGATCATTTAAAACTAAAAGCAAAGTCCTTAAAACATAGTTTTTGTTTTGTGAACCTTTTATTTGATTTGTTACCGTTGAAAAATACACAAGTTTCATCTGGTCCAGCTCAAAACTACAACACTTAGGCTATGTTCATACTGCAGGCCTTGATGCTCAATTAGGATTGTTTTTTGTGTGTGTGTTCACACTATGACTGAAATCAGACGCTCTCCAGTGTGAACGCTTCACAGCTCCAAAGCGACCTGCATGCGCAGAAGACAAGAAGACGCACTCAGTGGAGCCAAAACCAGGAGCGGCGGAGTAGTGATGTAATCCTGATCCTGTGGATAAACCGTCAGTGAAAACATTCACACCTTTTAATTCTTCCGTTTTAGGCTGGAAACCGTTTTAAAAACAGTAAACTGTTTTACTCCTTGTTCCCGCTGTCTCCCTGAATTATTATTATTCACTGGAAATGTTCCGGTATTCATTCATTGACGGAGACCGATGAAACACTTGCTCCAGAAGCACCTGCCACTCCCGTTCTCGTGCTCTCCTGTATTTTTGATTCCAAAACTTAAAACAGGATGTCCAGACAAACTCCTGAACCCTTCTGTCAGCGCCTCTCCTCAGGAACATCCACACACAGACGCTCGCCACCGCTGACTCTGTGACGTAGGAGACCGGTTTAATGTGACAAGGCCGATCAGACTGCTGTCACCTTCAATAAACATCAGACATCAAGATATGGGTCGCATTTGGAGGAAAAAGCCGATTTGATGCGCTTTTGCCTGCAGTGTGAACGTAGTCTTGGACTCTTTAAACCTGGACTAGATTATTCTACAATAACAGCAAAATCCATAAAAGACAGTTTGTAAAATGTGAAACCTTCAGTAGATTTAGTGAAAGTCTTAAGAATGCAGCTTTCTTCGGTGATGTGTTGTGAGTTTGGATCATAAACCTGTAAAAACATGTTGCTAACATAATAAACAGTAGGCTACGTTTATTATTACGTTTATTTTGATCACCCATAAACTAAAACATTCTATAGTTGGAGCAGACTAAAGATGCAGGAAGTGGAAAAATTGGAATTAACCTTTCTACACTAGAAACTAGAAAGGGAACAAATTCAGCTTTGTACAAAACAACAATAAATACATAAATAAAATAAAACCCTCTAAACTACCTCGCCATGCTTTTGGCTTCATCTGCTGTTATGATGTGGACATAAGCCACCAGGGAGCTGCAGGTAATGTATAAATTGGCCCCGGTGGTGTGTGCACATGCACTTTAAGCCAATCTAATATTACATTCTTGAAAACAGAACACCTGTTGCAATATACAAAAAAAATCATCATCAAAAAATACATATAAAAATATTTTTTAAATGATTTTTGATTAATTGGGTGTTGAAATAATTCAATGCAAGTAACTTGTGGCTATCAGCTTGTATAAGCACACATGTTATACAAGGTAATCAACTGCACCTTCTGAGTTTTACTGTTTAACCCTCCCACTGGCCTAGTGGGTGTGACCCCGCGAGGAAAGTTGACCATTGAGCAGGGTTGATGGTTTATCCCTTCAGGTCCACATGGCAGGGGTGAGGAACGAGCACCACCTCACCCCTGCCATGTGGACCTGAAGGGATAAACCATCAATCCTGCTCAATGGTCAACTTTCCTCGCGGGGTCACCCATAAAGACAGTGGGCGGGTTAATATTAAAATGCGTGATACTTTGGACTATTCAAGAAGATGTTTCCAGCCAGTGAATGGGGACTTTACAGCGTGGAAACCAAGTTGCAAAAGTCTATGAATAAACGCCGCGCATGTGGTACTCAACATTGTGACAAGGTTGGCAGGTCTGCACTAGTCAGTGACTCGATGCAACCTGCTGGGTTCCTTATATAGGAAACTTTTTACTGATTGGCTTAATGACCTGACCTGTATTGTAATGTTTACAATGGACTCGCCCATCTTGACTCACAACGGGAAAGGCTGTTGTTGTTCTCTGCTGGACACTAAACCATCTCGGCTAGTAGAAACTAACCGTTAGCATTAGCAGCTCCACCAGACAGAACACTTCATAGCTCAGTGTTCCCCCAGTGCTTTATAAGCCTGGCGGCCCGCCAGGCTTTGCTTGGCCACCCGCCAGGCTAAGTGTCATGCCCCGCCCCGACCCGCTGACACGAACGGCGCAACAAAACTAGAGCCCTCCATCAGCTGATACTGGTGAGAAACAGCAGCGGAACGTGTGCAGAACATGTACAGCCCCCATCCCCCGCTCTCACGGAGGAGCGCTGCAGGACAGAGCCATATTCCTCTGCTCCATGTCTGATTTGATTACATCAGTTTGGTTAGTCCTGGACATACAGGTGCTGGCCAGTAAATTAGAATATCATCAAAAGGTTGAAAATATTTCAGTAATTCCATTCAAAACGTGAAACTTGTACATTATATTCATGCAATGCACACAGACCAATGTATTTCCAATGTTCATTACATTTAAATTTGATATTCATAAGTGACAACTAATGAAAACTCCAAATTTGGTATCTCAAAAAATTAGAATATTCTGAAAAGGCTGAATATAGAAGACACCTGCTGCCACTCTAATCAGCTGATTTACTCAAAACACCTGCAAAGGCCTTTAAAAGGTCCCTCAGTCTTGTTTTGAAGGCACCACAATCATGGGGAAGACTTCTGACTTAACAGCTGTCCAAAAGACAATCATTGACACCTTGCACAAGGAGGGCAAGACACAAAAGGTGATTGCTAAAGAAGCTGGCTGTTCGCAGAGCTCTGTGTCCAAGCACATTAACAGACAGGCGAAGGGACGGAAAAAATGTGGTAGAAAAAAGTGTACAAGCTCTAGGGATAACCGCACCCTGCAGAGAATTGTGACGACAAACCCATTCAAAAATGTGGGGGAGATCCACAAAGAGTGGACTGCAGCTGGAGTCAGCGCTTCAAGAACCACCACGAGGAGACTCATGAAAGACATGGGATTCAGGTGTCGCATTCCGTGTGTCAAGCCACTCTTGAACATGAAACAGCGCAAGAAGCGTCTCGCCTGGGCCAAGGACAAAAAGGACTGGACTGATGCTGAGTGGTCCAAAGTTATGTTTTCTGATGAAAGCAAGTTCTGCATTTCCTTTGGAAATCAAGGACCCAGAGTCTGGAGGAAGAGCGGAGAAGCACAGAATCCACGTTGCATGAGGTCCAGTGTAAAGTTTCCACCGTCAGTGATGGTGTGGGGTGCCATGTCATCTGCCGGTGTTGGCCCACTCTGTTTCCTGAGGTCCAGGGTCAATTTAGCCGTCTACCAGGAAGTTTTAGAGCACTTCATGCTTCCTGCTGCTGACCAACTTTATGGGGATGCAGACTTCACCTTTCAACAGGACTTGGCACCTGCACACAGTGCCAAAACCACCAGCACCTGGTTCAAGGACCATGGTATCCCTGTCCTTGATTGGCCAGCAAACTCGCCTGACCTTAACCCCATAGAAAATCTATGGGGTATTGTGAAGCGGAGGATGCAATACGCTAGACCCAACAATGCAGAGGAGCTGAAGACGACTATCAGAGCAACCTGGGCTCTCATAACACCTGAGCAGTGCCACAGACTGATCGAGTCCATGCCACGCCGCATTACTGCAGTTATTGAGGCAAAAGGAGCCCCGACTAAGTATTGAGTGCTATACATGCACATTCTTTTCATGTTCATTCTTTTCAGTTGGCCAACATTAGAGAAACAAACATTTTTTCATTGGCCTTTAGAATATTCTAATTTTCTGAGATACCAGATTTGATGTTTTCATTGGTTGTCACCTATAAATATCAAAATTAAACGTAATGAACATTGGAAATACATTGGTCTGTGTGCATTGCATGAATATAATGTACAAGTTTCACGTTTTGAATGGAATTACTGAAATATTTTCAACCTTTTGATGATATTCTAATTTACTGGCCAGCACCTGTATTTTCATAGCCAAGTGAACTAGACCAAATTCTTGCTTTGCAAAGTTTGGTCTAGGAATGCTCCACTGGGACCTCTACAGCCCCTAGCAGCATTCTGGCTGGCCAATCACAGCTCTCTAGAGGGGTTAGGGTTAGAAAAGTTGTGATGATAACAGCAGTTTATATACCACCGGATGCCAATGTTAGTCTAGCCCTTGATCACTTATATTATAAAATCAGTGAACAGCAGCAAACATATCCTGAAGGAGTACATATTATAGCAGGGGATTTCAACAAAGCGTGCTTGAGAACTGTGCTGCCTTAATTTGTTCAACATGTGAAATGCCCCACGAGAGGAAACAACATCTTGGATCATGTTTACACAAATATTAAACAGGCTTATAAATCCGTCTTCCCCCCCCCCCCCCCCCCCTTGGCAAGTCAGACCATCTCTCTCTGCTCCTCCTACCTGCATACATACCACTGAAAAAAAGAACAAGGCCAATTATTAAAACCATTAACACTCTTACAGATGAAGCCTTGGCTCAACTGCAGGACTGTTTTGCTCACACAGAATTGAGCTTTTTTGAAAATGAGGATCTACAAATTTACACAGATACTGTGCTCTGCTATATCAAACATTGCATGGACACTGTTATCATTCACAAGCAGGTTCGGATCTACCCTAACTGTAAACCCTGGATGACGAGTAAGGTCAGGGTACTGTTAAAGGCACGGAATGCTGCATACGCGTCGGGAGACCAGGCAAAGTACTGGCGGGCAAGGACTGATCTTAAAAGGGGAATCAAGGAGGCTAAAGTGAGCTACACCAAAAAGCTGTCGCAACATCTGTCTGCCAGCTACCCAAGGAGGGTCTGGGAAGGACTGAGACATATTACCAAATACAAGGACAACAGATCTAGCACTGAAATAGGAGCTTCATTAGCCGAAGAACTCAACTATTTCTTTGCTCGTTTTGAGAATACCAGCTTCCCCACAACTAACATCAGTCCTATAACATCACCCGCTGAGTTTGGATCAGATACACAAATACTCAAACTCCAAGAACAACAGGTTCGAACCGTGTTCAGGGCTGTTCATCAGAGGAAAGCGGCTGGTCCTGATGGTGTTCCTGGCAAGGTGCTGAAGTACTGTGCAGATCAGCTGTCCATGGTATTCACCAAATTATTCAATCGCTCCTTGTCTGAAGCTACGGTTCCATATTGTTTGAAATCAACAACAATAGTCCCACTTCCCAAGTCTACTACAATCAACAGTCTCAATGATTACAGACCCATAGCACTCACACCGGTGGTGACCAAGTGCTTTGAGAAGCTGGTGCAAAAACATATCAAGGACTTCCTCCCACCCAGCATGGATCCCTGCCAGTTTGCATATAAAGCAAACAGGTCTACTGAGGATGCCATATCTAATGCACTCCACTCCTCTTTGCAACATCTGGAGAACCCCGGCACCTCCGTTAGAATGCTTTTTATTGATTTTAGCTCTGCTTTTAATACCATAATCCCGAACATCCTTGTAGCCAAGTTGATTAACCTGAACCTCCCCCCTACCACCTGTGGCTGGATCAAAGATTTCCTCACCAATCGCCCACAGGCTGTCAGGTTTGGTGACAAGCGGTCATCCACTCTGATGCTCAGCACTGGTTCCCCTCAGGGCTGTGTGCTAAGCCCCCTGCTGTTCACCATCTACACCCATGACTGCATTCCTATTCATCGCTCTAATAAGATCATTAAGTTTGCAGATGACACCACTCTTGTAGGTCTTATCCATAACAACGATGACGCAGCATACAGAGATGAGGTTCGCCATTTATCAGAATGGTGTGATGATCATAACCTCTCTCTTAACATCAAGAAGACCAAGGAGATGGTTATTGACTTCCGAAGGAGTAAGGATGCCCCCCGCCCTCTCTGCATTAAAGGAGCTGAGGTGGAGAGAGTTCCCTCCTTTAAGTTTCTCGGGATTTACATCTCTGAGGATCTGTCATGGACAATCAATACCACTGCCTTGCTCAAAAAAGCACAACAGCGGCTGCACTTCTTGAGAGTCCTGAAGTGGAACAGGCTGCAGACCAACCTCTTGGTGTCTTTTTATCGAGCAGTCATTGAGAGCGTGATGACTTACGCTATCCCTGTGTGGTACGCGGGGTGCACAGTAGCTGATAAAAACAGATACCAGAGGGTCATTAGAGCGGCGGAAAAGGTGATTGGATGCACCCCTCCCTCCTTGGACACTATCGTCCTGCAGAGGTGTCTCACTAGAGCAAGGACCATCTCCAGGGACATTTACCACCCAAACCACTACCTTTTTGTCATGCTGCCATCAGGGAAAAGGTTCAGATCCCTCAGCTGCAGGACCGACAGACTGAGGAAGAGTTTCTTTCCCTGGGCTATTAGAACCCTGAATGGACAGAAAAATCAACCCTATTGATATTATTTATTGTATTTTGTAATGTTTTTGTTTTTTATTGCATGGTGCATATTGTACTTGTTTTAACTATTTTTCTTAGTATTTTTAGCGGATGCCTAATGTGGAGCTCTAGGAAATTTTGTTGAATGTGCAATCATTTAATGACAATAAAGGATATCTAATCTAATCTAATCTAAAAGTTCACTGGCTGCCGGGTCACCAGGTTAAGTTACGACATAGATGTCTCATAACGGCGATGCTCATCATGCTAAATGAATAACGTAATTTTCACACACACAATCCTACATTGGAACAACATTATTTATTTGTAATTCACAAAAGTGGACAGTATTGCACATACTCCATAGTAAAATGGAGGATTTTCAATATAAATAAATAAAATTAACAAACCTCAGTCTTTTTTTCTTCAAGAATGTTAATTTCATCCGGTAAAACATGTTGGCTATAAATCTGAGAGTACTTGGAGGGCTGCTAGGCCGTTGGACAGCTGCTGCTCATCCTCGTCTTCTGTCTCCATCAGCGTCATTCAGTGAAAGAGGAGTTGAGTTTACAACCTCGTCTCTTAGTGCAGCCAACTGTGGTAAACAGCCTGTATTTAGATAGTGCCTTCTTAGGGTTCTACAACCCCCCAAGGCACTTCACAACACAATCAGTCATTCACACACTGGTGGTGATGAGCTACAATGTAGCTACAGCTGCCCTGGGGCTCAATGACAGAGGCGAGGCTGCCGAGCACAGGCGCCACCGGTCCCTCCGACCACCACCATGGGAGGTGGGTTAAGTGTCTTGCCCAAGGACACAACAGCAGTATTCTCTGGTCGGACCCGGGATCAAACCTGCAACCTTCCAATTACTAGACAACCCGCCCTACTTCATGAGCGCCTGCTGTCCCACGGCAACTATTACGATCTTGCTGTGAAATCAATGAAATAAAAGCGATACAAGGCTACAAACTGCTTTGTCTGGACTAGCTTCGGAGTTTCTACGTGTGTAAACGGTTCCTCTGCCGTCCATCATAGTGAAGGGGGGTGTCCCATGTGCAGCGTGACGTCACGTGCTAAAGATCAATAGGTCAGAACTGTCATTGGTCTTCAGTAAAGGTGTGTATTACAACAATTTACGATTCAATTTGATTCCGATTTTCGGGGTGACAATTCGATTCACAGTGTGGGTGGGTGTGGGTGTGTGCGCGTGCGTGCGTGCGTGCGTGTGTGTGCGCGCGCGTGCGTGTGTGTGTGTTCTGAAGAAGGGAATACCAAGTATCAGAATCTTTATTAAAAAGAATCTCGATTCGGACACACACACACACCATCATTAGGTTTCAGCAATCAAAACCCACTCCATTAGCTGGTCATAAAAAAGAGGGAAAATCAGTTATTTTGTCTGATCGTTACTTATTTTCATGTCTTATTTAGTTTTGTTGCCTTTTTGTAGCTGCTTATTTCTCTTTATTATTATTTTTATTTTTTTTTTAGTTTTATTGGCATTTTCCTCTGTGTGGATTGACAAAGATGACGAGCGTTCATAACTGTGTTTTGGGTTCGCTGTGGTAAGGATTCGTTTCTCCTCAGGTGTGGTCCTGCCCCCTCTGCCGGGGAATGTGTAATTGCAGTCTGTGCCGTAAGAAGGAGGGCCGCTGTGCCACGGGGATCTTGGTGGGCTTGGCACGCTACAACGGCCACGACAGCGTCCATGAGTATCTGGAGAGGTACGGGCTTTTCACAATGTGGGCGTCGTCTAGGGCTGGATGATATCGGGGGAAAAAAACAGATTTTTTTTTAAATCGATAATTATTGATAATTCTTTTAAAAACAGTAGAATTTTTGTTAAGTGCATTTTACAAGGACTGAACGATTTCAGGAAAAGATTCATTAGTTGTTTTTTTAGCAGAAATTTAGATTTCAGTTCAATCCACGATTTGATTATTTTTTTCAAATCAAGGTTCAGCTGTGGCAGATTATTATTCAGTGATATCTGCGAACACCACAGGAAATGACTCCATACCATCCTTTCACTAATTTACTCACATTTCTGTAGAGCTGTGTATTTTTTCCTCCTCTTGTGCACTTTACAGGTCCCTTCATGTTAAGCTATCTGATGGGCTTTAATGGAAAAAAAATGAAAATTTTATTGATACAGATTATATTATTTATTGATATGGACATGAATCACTCCTGATGGTCTCTGACGGAAAGCTTGATCGATAAATATTTACTCTTCAAAATAGACGTGTGCAGATTTTTTCCCCTTATTGAGTTCTTCGTCTAAGCCAGCACCTTCATACAGATGAGCAGTGGTTTTTTTCTCTTATTGAAGTTTTTATTGACCAATTTTTTTTCTATGAAGCCATACATCTGTCATTTTATATATATCGTTATTGAATTATTGTCCAGCCCTGCAACACCTCAACTACAGTATCATGAAATGTGGAATTTGAATTTTTTTTGTTGCATTTAACACTACCTGGTCAAAATAAAACCTCCAAAATAAAAAAGGTCACACACACTAATATTTTATTGGAGCGCCTTTAGCTTTGAATATGACACACATTTGCTGTGGCGTTGTTTCAATAACTTCTGAAATGTCACCAGATTTATTTCCATCCATCCATCCGTTTCCTTCTGCGTACCCGGAGTCGGGTTGCGGGGGCAGTAGCCTAAGTCGAGAGGCCCAGGCTTCCCTCTCCCCAGCCACTTAGGCCAGCTCTCCGGGGAATCTCAAAGTGTTCCCTGGACAGGTGAGAGACATAGTCCCTCCACCATGTCCTGGGTCTACCTTTAGGTCTCCTCTTGGTTGGACGTGCCCGGAAAACCTCACCAGGGAGGCGTCCAGGAGGCATCCTGACCATATGCCCGAGCCACCTCAACTGGCTCCTCTCTATGTGGAGGAGTAGCGATTCGAATCCGAGCCCCTCTCGGATGACAGAGTTTCTCACCCTATCTCTAAGGGAGAGCCCAGCCACCCTGCGGAGAAAACTCATTTCGGCCGCTTGTATCCGTGATCTCGTTCTTTCGGTCACTACCCAAAGCTCGTAACCATAGGTGAGGGTAGGAACGTAGATCGACCGGTAAATCAAGAGCTTCGCATTCTTGCTCAACTCTCTTGACCACTACAGACCGGCAAAACGCCTGCATCACTGCAGACGCAGCACGTGTCGACTTCACGCTCCAGCTTTCCCTCACTCATGAAGAAGACCCGGAGATACTTAAACTCCTCCTCTTGGGGCAGGACCTCATCCCTGACCCGGAGAAGGCATTCTACCCTTTCCCAACTTAAGGCCATGGTCTCAGATTTAGAGGAGCTGATTCTCATCCCAGCATCTTTTTACTCGGCTGTAAATTGCTCCAGCGGAAGCTGAAGATCACGTTCTGATGATGCCAACAGGACCACATCATCTGCAAAAAGCAGAGGCCCGATCCTCAGGCCACCAAAATGGATCCCCTCAACACCTTGGCTGCGCCTAGAAATCCTGTCCATAAAGGTTATGAACAGAATCAGTGACAAAGGGCAGCCTTGGCGGAGTCCAACTCTCACTGGGAATGAGCTCAACTTACTGCCGGCAATGTGGACCAAGCTCTGACACAGGCACCTAACAGCCTGTATCAGAGGACCTGGTACCCCTTACTCCTGGAGCACCCCCCACCAGGGGTGAAAATCCCATTTCATTTTTGGGGGAGACAATAAACAGTTAGATCTCAGAGAGTCATTTTCATAGAGAAAATGGCCGTCTCCTGCTGTTTTGCTACTTGCAGGATGAGCAAGCTGACTGAAAAACCAACTGATCAGAGGCAAGATGTCAGCATATCAGTAAATGATATAGACAGGGTATCCGCGGGTCCTTAAAAAGTCTTAAAAAGTCTTAAATTTGCTTTTCCAAATTTAAGGTCTTAAAAATCTTTAAAAATGACAAATAATCCTTAAATGCAGTTTCCAAAGGTCTTAAATTACCACAAAGACCCAATAAAAAAGATTCTTTAATTTCTATAAAATTTTCATGAATGTCTAGTTTGTGTTCAGCTTTTTTGTGTACGATGTTGGCGTAAGCGAAACCGTACACATTCAGTTGGTTGTGAAAGGGGGCTATTTTGAGATGAGCTTATTAGCTGGTTAAGCTAGTGGGCGCTTGCGCCATGGGGAAGTGCAAGTTTAATGGTAACTGGATGGCTAATCCCACGTTTGCGACGTGGTTAGCACCGTTTCCAGGCAATAGATGGAAATTATAGCTTAAATTTGGTCAAAGTGGCCTTAAAAAAGGTCTTAAAAAGTCTTAAATTTGGCTCCCTTAAACCTGCAGATACCCTGTATAGAGTAAAACTCCAAATCCTGCCATTTTCTTCTCCAACTAACTTCTTGTTCCTGAAACGGGAGCACCAGAGCTTTTCCCCAGATAGATGAACTCACAAGATATTCATTTATACTAGAAACCAATGCAGATGAGTTGAAAAAAACCAGTGAACTTCGAAAAGGTAAAGTACGACAACCTTTCTGAAACCTTTAACAATAAAGAGGAAACGCCATCTATAAATATAATGTCTAAATACAATTTGACTCTAGTAACATGATGTGAAAGCTTTTAAAAATCCAAAAAGTTTTCATCAAAATTATATTAAATAAAAAAAAACACAAAGCTGTTGATTTATTTTCTGTCACTCGGTGAGCAGCTGTGATCAGCAGCAACACCGAGATGCTACCTGCTGTATCAGTGTCACAACCTGGTAACCAGGACACGAAGAAGCAGGTACAGAAGTAGCCATAGCCGTGCTGAGGCTAAGCCAACTGGATGAGCAACCTGTTCAACACCAAATAAACTGCATGCGAACACGAATGGTCCCCTAAAAGCTAGGTGGAACAACAGAAAATGTGTGTTTTAGCGTGCTTTTGTGCTACAATAACTCAGAAATGTCCTAGTACAGAGAAATTCAATCAATTTTAGCGAGCCACAAACACCGAACAGCTACACATAGTGCATCACTGAAAACAGGAAATGATGCAAAAGCTCCTTACCGCAGATACTGCCACCTACAGTCACTTGACTCCTCTTGCCCTGCCTCCGACATGCCTCCATCTAAAAGGCTAGGTTATCCAGAGTTATCTCTGTAGTTATGCTGCTATAGGCTTAGACTGCTGGAGGATACACTGACCACTTTCCACATTCGACTACTTTCTTCTACAATTTGTTCTTTAACTGTATTATTTCCTGCTATTTCAGCTGTTAACTTTATTTTTTCTCCAAGAGTTTTTCTCCCCAGAAGAAGCTACAATGGTGTTCTGCTGAGCTGTGGTAGCCTCATGGAGGGGGCCCTCGGCTTGAACACTCATAAAATATTTACTAAGAATTCACAATGTAACCATAGAAACACTACTTGGTTTATATGTTGGGTGTGTTTGGGTGTGGGTGGGTTGGTGTTGGTGCATGCGTTCGTGCGTTCGTGCGTGTGTGTGCGTGTGTGTGTGTGCGTGTGCGTGCGCGTGTGTGTGCGCGTGCGTGTGTGTGTGTGCGTGTGTGTGCGCGTGTGCCTGCTCTGTCTTCTCCATCCCCAGTGAGTCGTGGTGGATGGCTGCTTATACTGAGCCAGGATCCTCTGGAGGTTTCTTCCTGTTAAAAGGGAGTTTTCCTCTCCATTTTCGCTAAATGCTTGCTTAGTATGCCTGTCTGGACATCGAGTCCACGGGCTTCCAGATAAGAGAAGAAATTCCTCTATCCCTGTGCCTGAGGGCGTTTTTTGCAGCTGAAGACACGAGACTTCTGTAGCTCACATTGGTCGGTACCGGAACAGGGAGGTCGGCGCTTCCAGATAAGAGAAGAAATTCCTCTATCCCTGTGCCTGAGGGCGTTTTTTGCAGCTGAAGACACGAGACTTCTGTAGCTCACATTGGTCGGTACCGGAACAGGGAGGTCGGCGCTGGGCTCCGGAGACCCGTGGCGGGGTTTAAAAAATTAAATGCGTATTTCTGGAGATCAGAGCACCGTCAGAACCAAGTCGGAACCAACCACCAGAAGAGACGTGCGGCTCAGTGGGCCAGCTGATTTTCGGGTCCGAAATCCGCAAAACTCAGAGAAATTATTACCTCACAATAAAAGAGATGTATCGAGTTTGCGTCCTCTCTGGTCCTGGAGAAAACATATCTCAACCCGCGGCTCTTCCATCCATCTGATGCGGCTCTCTGTGCTTGTAAAATAATGAATGGGAGACCCTACCAGGGGCACAAAGTGCCCCAGACAACATAGCTCCTAGGGTCATTAGGGCACTCAAACTCCTCCACCACGATAAGGTGACAGTTCAAGGAGGTACACGATAGTAATTTGTACAATATTGTGATGTTAGCACACGAGTTGAAGCTAACATGGTTAACTCACCAGACACCTGCTGCTCCCCCGCTGCTTCTCCTCCTTAATCTCTTTGCTTTGGCCAATCCTCCCTCTGGTTTGTCTCTGCTCTCTGGGGCGTGCAGCAAACTCATAACTTAATGGTTTTGGTCCATCATGAGTATAATTGTAAACATTTAAAGTTTCCTCTGTGTCAGAGCCGGCATTAGATTCCATACTTTTCTCTGGATTAAGCTAACAGGACTCCCTCAGCTGATGTCACTTGGTTTGGCCAAAAAAAAAAACTTTCTCACAAAAATGTCTCTAAAAGCCTAAATAATTCATGTATGTGTAAAAAAAAAATGTTTAAAACGAGTTTCTATTATGTTTCTCTAAACATTGGCTCATGGGAGTCTCTAACCTGCAATATGCCCATTAACTTACTCACTGTTTGGATCATTCTGCTCTGATGCTCCCAGCTCCGGAAGCATCGGAGCAGCGACAGCCTTCCAGTGCGGAGCAGCTTGTGGACTATACCAATATGAGGATTAGTGGAGGGGGAATCATAGTGAATAAAAACGTTTTGCGGGTTTAATGTTTTTTTGGCTGTGCTGTGCTTTCATTGGACAATACTATATCACTTTAAATATGTTTATACGCTCAATTTTTTGGGGGTGGAAACTTTATGCCAGAGAGGGACATGTCCCCGTGGGATTTTTGCCTATGCCCCCCACAGGGTCTCCCGAGGGACGCAGTCGAACACTTTCTCCAAATCCTCAAACCAGGTAGGTAGATTGATTGGGCAAATTCCCACGCACCCTCCAGGACCCCCCCCCCCCCCCCTCCAAGGGTATAGAGCTGGTCCAGTGTTCCACGGTCAGGATAAAAACCACATTGCTCCTTCTGAATCCGAGCTTCGACAATCCAACAGACCATCCTCTCTAGAACCCCTGAATAGACCTTACCAGGGAGGCTCAGGAGTGTGATCCCCCTGTAGTTGGAACACACCCTGCAGTCCCCCTTTTTAAATAAGGGAACTGCCAGTCCAGTGGGACTGCCCCCTATGTCCACGTGATACTGTCAACTCAGCCCTACAACATTGTTGGGCTATTTCCATCCAGTGTTGCATTAATGTATCACCAAGATCTTGCATTGATGATGGTAGAGTCTGACCGCTGCACAAAGTCTTCTCCAGCACATCCCAAAGATTCTCAGTGAGGTTAAGGTCTGGACTCTGTGGTGGCCAATCCATGTGTGAAAATGATGTCTCACTCCCTGAACCACTCCTTCGCTATCTGAGCCTGATGAATCCTGGCATTGTCATCTTGGAATACACCCGTGCCATCAGGGAAGATGGAATAACCTGGTCATTCAGGATATTCAGGTAGTCAGCTGACCTCATTCTTGGAGCACATCCTGTTGCTGAACCTCGACCTAACCAACTGCAGCAAGCCCAGATCATAACACTGCCCCCACAGGCTTGTACAGTAGGCACTAGTACATACAGTAGGCCTCTCTTCTTACCCTGATGCTCCATCACTCTGGAACAGGGTCCACCTGGACTCATCAGACCACACGACCTTCTTCCATTACTCCAGAGTCCAGTCTTTTTGCTCCCTGGCAAATTGAAGCCTTTTTTCTGGTTTTCCTCACTGATCAGGGGTTTTCTTACAGCCACACAGCTGTTCAGTCCCAATTCCTTAAGTTCCTTTCACATTGCTCCTACTTTCACTATTAAACATAGCCCTGAGTTCTACTGTTTTAGAGGAGCTGGTTTAGGTGGCTTGTGCACCTGGTCAGAATGCGTCTTTGACACCTCCCTGGTGAGGTTTTTTGGGCACATTCAACTGGGAGGAGAGCATAAGGAAGACGTAGGACACGCTGGCAGGACTACAGTATGTTTCTTAGCTGGCCAGGGACCCTCCTGGAGGAGCTGGCTTAAATGGCTGGGTATGGGGAAGTCTTGGCCTCTCTGCTTAGGCTGCTCTCCCGTGACCTGAACCTGGATAAATGGATGGATGAGTTCTACTGTGGTTTTCCTTTGATTTGATTTCACCAAAGTTTGTGATCGACAATCATGATCATTCTGGAATTCATCCCGCCACATGTTTTCCTTGAAGACCATGGGTCCACGCTATCCCTAAAGTTTTCAATAATGTTTAGGAGTGATTTGAACCCAATTTAAGTCTTTTTGCGATCTCTTTAAAACGTTTTCTCTGCTTGATGCATGCCAATGATCTGACCCTTTTCACACAGACTAACATCTTTTCCACTATCACCAGATGTTTTTCTACATGGTTGTTTATGAAATGAGAAGCAGCTCATTTCACCAGTCGGGTTAAATAACCTGTTGCAGCTGGAAGATAATCACCCATGAAGTAATTATCCAATAGGAGGCTCATACCTGTTTGCTTAGTTTAATCCAGGTGGAGACTTTTTATTTGGACAAGCTGTGTATTGTTATGTTATTGGAAGAGTGATGTTGCAGCTAAACTGTGTTTCTCATCCTCAGTATCCAGAAGGAGCTACAGTGAAGTCCAGACTACCCAACTACCAACACCTTCTGGGGTTCTTGGGCTACCCCGTACTGTAGAAAACATTTTAACGCACACTTTTTAACATTTTGACTGGACGTCTGACACAACTTCCATCATCACTTTAAAGCAAGGCACATATACAGTTTGTTTATATTTGTTATTATATGTCCTGGTCTCAGGTTGCATCAAATGCAGGGATGGCTGTTGTTTTAAACCACTGTTCAGTTGTACTTTTGAAATAAATCTTTTCATCTCAATATCCGCTCTTAACAATTGTCTGATTTTCTTGTTTTAACTACAACTGGGACCTTTTCAATCTATTTTTTAAAGGAAACTTTTATCAGTGTACTGAACATTTAAATACAATCAAATAAAAATAATTGCAGTCTTTAATTTCTCTTAGCAGCTTTAGAATGAACAAATCTGTTAAAGGATTACATTATTTGTGCTATTCGGTGTGCAAAACGGCAGGTTACTTCTGTTTTCTGTTTGCATTTAATTTGTTTTTGTAAATTTCAGAAAATAAGGTTTGTATAGCGTCATCATTAGCGTCATTTTACCAGTTATTTTTTAACCATGCATAAAACTGGACCAAAACGAGCATTTATAAAGTGATTAGAAGTTTAAATTATCTTCTTGTTAATTTAGCTTCAAGCAACGAAGAACCACTGCAAACTGAATGAACAGCAAGTCCCTTGAATATTACATCTACTGTATATTTGTATTGAAATATGGATTATACAGTTAGCTAATTTAACCTATGTGTTTGCATGAATCAAAGGTCCTGTGTGTTTGCTCAGGTCAACTGTCACATGTATACTTTCTCTAATTGTCAGTGGTGTTTTCTGGTCTTAAAATGAGGTGGCCCAGGTGGGGCACTTGTATACACATGGTTATGCCAGATGTTGTGTTGGTGGACAAACAGGACAGCCGTTGTGGTTGATATACCAAGTGATGGCAATATCTGGAAAAAGCAACATGAGAAACTAGAGAAGTACCAAGGCCTCAAAGAAGAACTTGAGAAAGCCTGGAGAGTGAAGACATTGGTGGTGCCCATGGTCATTGGGGCAGTAACTCCCTGACTGGAGGAGTGGATAAAGCAGGTCCCTGGAAAATTATTAGACACCTCAGTCCAGAAAAGTGCAGAGCGAGGATACTGTAGAACCCTCAAGCTCCCAGGACCCGAGCTTGGAAGGTTGAGACCACCTGCGGAGGGTAAGATGGATATATATATTTACACATACATACAGTGCATCCGGAAAGTATTTATAGCCCTTCACTTATTCCACGTTTTTGTTTATGTTACAGCCTCATTCCAAAATGGGTTAAATTCATTTTGCCCATAAAATTCAACACCCCATAATGATAATGTGGAAAAAGTGTCTTTGAAGTTGTTACAAATTTATTAAAAATTAAAAAACTTGAGAAATCACATGTACATAAGTATTCACAGCCTTTACTCAGTACTTTGTTGATGTACCTTTGGCAGCAATTACAGCCTCAAGTCATTTTGAATATGATGCCACAAGCTTGTCACACTTACCGTTGGGCAGTTTTGACAGGTATATATATATATATACATACATACATATATATAAGTATATATATACATATATACATACATCTATATAATTATATATACATACATATGTATGTTTATGTATATATATATATATGCACACAAGTGAATTTGTGAGCTCTACCTTGTGCTATGACAATCTTTCAGATGTTTTGTGGTAGTTGGCAAGTCATTTCTTGGTGCATTACCATCACCTACTGGAACCAGGATTTTGGATACAATTTTTGTCAATCTGAAAAAATACTAAAGAATAAAAAATAACACACAGATGTTCTGTTGGACTGGGGCTTGAAAGGTACATACTGCCATCTACTGTTATGGAGTATGAAACCCCAAGCCTTTTGTGGACAATTTAAAGTCAAATTTAATAGAATAAACTTAATTTATTCCACTTCACTTGTGACAGCAGCACCAACACTTAAGCGAATAATTTGAATAAAAATAACAAAGGTACATGTAAATACACTCACCTAAAGGATTATCAGGAACACCATACTAATATGGTGTTTGACCCCCTTTCTCCCACAGAACTGCCTTAATTCTACGTGACATTTAACAAGGTGCTGAAAGCATTCTTTAGAAGTGTTGGCCCATATTGATAGGATAGCATCTTGCAGTTGATGGAGATTTGTGGGATGCACATCCAGGGCACGAAGCTTCTGTTCCACCACATCCCAAAGATGCTCTATCGGGTTGAGATCTGGTGACTGTGGGGGCCATTCTAGTACAGTGAACTCATTGTCATGTAAAATAAACCACTTTGAAATGATTGGAGCTTCATGACATGGTGCATTATCCTGCTGGAAGTAGCATCAGAGGATGGGTACATGGTGGTCATGAAGGGATGGACATGGTCAGAAACATTGCTCAGGTAGCCCGTGGCATTTAAACCATGCCCAATTGGCACTAAGAGGGCTAAAGTGTCCCAAGGAAACATCCCCCACACCATTACACCACCACCACCAGCCTGCACATTGGTAACAAGGCATGATGTTCCATGTTCTCATTCTGTTTACGCCAAATTCTGACTCTACCATTTGAATGTCTCAACAGAAATCGAGACTCATCAGACCAGGCAACATTTTTCCAGTCTTCAACTGTCCAATTTTGGTGAGCTGGTGCAAATTGTAGCCTATTTGTCCTATTTGTAGTGGAGATGAGTGGTACCTGGTGAGCTGTTGTAGCCCATCTGCCTCAAGGTTGTGCGTGTTGTGCCTTCACAAATGCTTTGCTGCATTTCTCGGTTGCAACAAGTGGTTATTTCAGTCAAAGTCGCTCTTCTGTCAGCTTGAATCAGTCGGCCCATTCTCTGACCTCTAGCATCAACAATGCATTTTTGTCGACAGGACTACCGCATGCTGGATGTTTTCCCTTTTCACACCATTCTTTGTAAACCCAAGAAATGCTTGTGCATGAAAATCCCAGTAACTGAGCAGATTGTGAAATACTCAGACTGGCCCGTCTGGCACCAACAACCATGCCATGCTCAAAATTGCTTCAGTTTGGAGTTCAGAAGATGATCTTGACCAGGACCACAACCCTACATGCATTGAAGCAACTGCCATGTGATTGGTTGATTAGATAATTGCATTAAGAGAAGTTGAACAGGTGTTCCTTATAATCCCTTAGGTGAGCGTACACACAGGCCAGTAAGATATTATTGTAACCAGAGCCAGATTAAATAAATGGACTACTCTAGGCAGGCTGCATTTGTTGCCTGGCCTCTGGGTCTGCTGACTCGAGCAGGTTCACAGCTGTCGGACGGCTGCCCGAGCAGCCCGACAGAAACTTCTGTAAAGCCCCCCGCTGTCTCTTCTTTTGTTCCTCTTCACTTTTTTCTTTTTACGTTTTGCCGCACCCGAAAGCATTGTGAAAGTTAGCCTACTCAAAAAACTTGCTAGCTTTGTTGTGTCCCCCTCTGACTCTGACTGCTTCTCTGATGTCCTTAATTGGGTGGCGCCCAAGTTGTAGGCTACAGTCATGGGCTGCCGTTAATGTGACGTAGCTAATATAACAGTCTATGGTTAAGATAAACATTGTCACTATTTTTAGTTAATTAATAAATCTTGAAATAAATTGTAGATAGGAGTCCTATCATAGGACATTTGTACATTTTATTTTTAGTTAATTTTTAATTTTGTCACTCTGTCTGGGCCCCATCCAGCCAATCAGGCCCTAGGCACATGCCTACTTTGCTTTTGCGTTAAACCGGCTCTTATTGTAACCTTCGACCACTACAAAAAAAAAAAAAACAGAAATAAAACTTGAGTTCATACTTTGCAGCATACTGTAAGGGACACGCACATACTATGCAAATCCAGTATTGCACAAGTACTGAACACATACTGAATACTGCACTGATGTTGTGTAACAGGATAATGCCAGTACCAGTTAAACTGAGGAGTTATACACTCTTACTGCAGTGGGGATGAATGACCTATGGTAGCATTCTGTTTTACATCTGGGACGTGTCATTCTGCGTCTTAAGGAGCTGGCCATGGCCTCCACAGTGGTAAGCAGTGTGTGAGAGGGGTTTTCCAAGATGGATATCATCTTCACCATCATCCTCCTTTCACACATCTCCTCAACTGAATCCAGTGGGCAGCCCAGAACCGAGCTTGTTCAGTCTTTTTCTGTCTCAGTCAGAGCTGCCTGCATCCCACCAGACCACAACAGTGATAAAAAGATTGTAGCAGCTGGGAATTAACTCTGAAAGACCTCAGCCTCCTCAGGAGGTGGAGGCGGCTTTGGTCCTTCTTATACAGAGCATCTGTGTTGTTGGACCAGTTCAGTTTACTGTTGAGGTGAACACCCAGGTACTTACATGTATCCACCTCAATATCTGCTCCCTGGATGTTTAAAGGTGAGTGAGGAGGAGTGTTTCTCTGGAAGTCAATCACCATTTCCTTTATCTTACTGGTGTTCAAGTCCATGATGACTGACCTGTGCTCCTGGTCATTCCCCTCAGACACATAGCTGATGATGGCCGAGTCACCAGAGAACTTCTAGAGGTGATAGCTGATGGTGTTTTAGGTGAAGTATGAGGTGTAGAAGGTGAAGAGAAAGGGTGAGAGCACTACACCCTGTGGAGCTCCAGTACTGCACACAACCACCTGAGATTTACAGTTGTGCAACCTCACGTACTGTGGCCTGTCGGTGAGGTAGTTGGTGGACCGTGCAGTCAGATGATTGTCCACTACTGCACTCCTCATCTTCTGCTGCAGTAGACACAGCTGGATGGTGTTGAAGGCACTTGAGAAGTTAAAGAACATGATTCTCACAGTGCTTTGTGGCATCTCGAGGTGAGTCAGAGCCTGGAGCTGCAGGTAAATGAGGGCGTCCTCCACCCCCATGTTTGATTTATATGCAAATTACAGTTGTCATATTCCAACCAACAAACATGTGCGTGACCACTTCACAAAGCTGGTCAGCACAGACTTTGAGTAGTCTGGAGCCCATCAGGACCTGCAGCTTTCCTGTTCTTAATGGAAATCAGTGTGACTGCACATGGGGTGGCCAATCAGAATTGAAGGGTAGCATGTGCTACCCTAAGCCACTCCCTGATAGTTGTTAAAGTTCACACTGAAGGTTGCAGATCTACATTGGCCAGCCCCTCCAAAAAGTCACCACCTGTATTTAACTAAGCAAATAAGTATGAGCCTCCTAGTGGACAATTACTGCATGGGTGATTATCATTCAGCTGGCAATTAACAACTTATTTAACACCAACTGGTGCTGTGTGCTGGAGAAGGGTCAGATCATTGCATGCATCAAACAGAGAAAACATGTTTATGTTTATGTATTTATCAGATGCTTTTGTCCAAAGCGACTTACAAGATATAATCAGCATGTTGCCCTTGAGGCTAACAACAACAACAACAACATTGACATCAATCATGGAGAGGAGGGAGCAAGGAGTGGACAGTAGAGAGGGGGGACGTGTGCAGGGAGGGTGCTAGATTAGAAGATGCTCTCTGAAGAGCAGAGTCTTCAGGAGTTTCTTGAAAATTGAAAAGGAAACCCCTGTTCTGGTAGTGCTTGGAAGGTCATTCCACATTTGTGGAATGATGCATGAGAAGAGCCTGGATTGTCCTGAGCGTGGTGTAGGCACTGCTAGCCGACGATCTTGTGATGACCGGAGCGGCCGGGCCGAGACGTAAGCCTTTGCAAGAGGATTCAGGTAGATGGGAGCCGTACCATCTCGGACTTTGTATGCTAGTGTTAGCAATTTGAATTTGATGCGTGCTGCTAGTGGTAGTTAGTGGAGCTCAATGAACAGAGGGGTGACGTGTGCTCTTTTTGGCTGATTGAAGACCACACGCGCCGCTGCGTTCTGGACCATTTGAAGAGGTCTCACAGTACAGCCTGGAAGACCAGTTAGAAGGGCATTGCAGTAATCGAGGCGGGAGATGACAGTAGATTGCACCAGGAGCTAGGTGGCATGTTGTGTTAGGTATGGTCTGATCTTTCGTATGTTATACAGCGCAAGCAGCATGAACGAGCAACAGATGAAACATGATCTTTAAAGGTCAGGTGTTCATCAATCACAACCCACAGATTTCGAACTGCCTTTGAAGGAGCCAGAGATAGGAAGTAATTTTGAATTGAGATATTGTGCTGTATGGATGGTTTTGCTGGGATTACAAGTAGTTCAGTTTTAGAGAGTTTGAGTTGGAGATGGTGGGATTTCATCCATTTTGATATGTCAGAGAGACAGTTTGATATTCGTGCAGAGACAGTGTGATCGTCTGGTAGAAATGACAGATAGAGCTGGGCGTCGTCTGCATAGCAGTGGTAGGAGAAGCCATCTCACCCAGTGAGGTGGTCTATATGGCAAAGAGAAGAGGTCCTAGTACAGAGCCCTGGGGAACTCCTGTGGCAAGATGGTGCACAGTAGAGAATTGCCCAAGCCAAGATACACTGAATGATCGTCCTGTGAGGAATGATTCAAACCAGGCATGCGCTTTCTCTGTGATGCCCATGCTAGAGATTGTGGACAAAAGGAAGCCATGGTTGACAGTGTCAAATGCAGCCGATAAGTCGAGCAGGATAAGCACTGAGAATTTGACGGTCACTCTAGCTTCTTTTAAGGATTCCGTCACTGCTAACAGAGCAGTTTCAGTGGAGTGGCCCTTTTTGAAACCAGATTGGTAAAGGTCAAGCAGACAGTTTTGTGAGAGGTATTTTGTGATCTTCTTGAAAGCCACCCTTTCAATGATTTTGGACAGAAAAGGGAGGAGAGAGATAGGTCGGTAGTTCCCCACATGATTTGGAGGAAACATCTAGAGAGATGCAGGAACAACTGAGAACTTTCCAATGCCTTACAAAACCGGTCTGATGAGTCCAGATGGACCCTGTTCCAGAGTGATGGTGCATCAGGGTAAGAAGAGAGGCAAATGAAGTGATGCACCCATCTTGCCTAGTACCTACTGTACAAGCCTGTGGGGGTAGGCAGGGCTATGATCTGGGCTTGCTGCAGTTGATCAGGTCTAGGTTCAGCAACAGGATGTGCTCCAGGACTGAGGTCAGCTGACTACCTGAATATCTTGAATGACCAGGTTATTCCATCTTCCCTGATGGCACTGGCATATTCCAAGATGACAATGTCTGGATTCATCAGGCTCAGATATTGAAAGAGTGGTTCAGGGAGCATGAGACATCTTTTTCACACATGGATTGGCCACCACAGAGTCCAGACCTTAACCCCACTGAGAATCTTTGGGATGTTCTGGAGAAGGCTTTGTCTAGTGGTCAGACTCTACCATCATCTATGCAAGATCTTGGTGATACATTAATGCAAGGGCCCGGGGGGGAGGGGGGGGGGGACTCTGTGAATATAGGGTACTCCACCAGAGAGGGAGCAGCTGGCAGTAGTTTGTATACAGCCTGCCTGAGCCTCCACCACTAAAGAAGCCCTTCAGCAGCCGGCTTCTTCTTCTACAGTGCCTGGCTTCTTCTACAGTCTCTGCCTGAAATGCAAATGTAAGTGAGTCTTATTTGAAAATATTTGTTGTGCTGCTGGTTTGCCTAAAGTTAGCTTACTATCAGGTAAAGTTGTTGGAGAAAGAATGCGGGAATATTATTTACTATCATCTCACGCTAAACACTAACAGGAACAATACTCTCCCCTGAATATGCTGAATATGTAGCTTCAGATTAAAAATGATGTGGTACAAGACAAATATATATGATGTTGACTAGTGCGCGTCACGTGTGTGTGTGTGTGTGTGTGTGTGTGCGTGCGTGCGTGCGTGCGTGCGTGCGCGTGTTAAGCCCCGGATCTTCTTCAGCCCTAAATCCGCCCCTGCCTGGCAGTAAGTTGGGCTTGTTTCCAGTGAGAGTTGGACTTAACCAAGGCAGTTTTTTCATAACTTTTATGGACAGGATAGGCGCAGCCAAGGTGGTGAGGGACGCCGCTCTGGTGGCCTAAGGATCAGGTGTCTGCTTTTTTGCAGATAATGTGGTCCTTTTGGTTTCATCAGGATGTGATCTCCAGCTTTCGCCGGAGCAGTTCACAGCCGACTGTGAAGCAACTGGGATGAGAATCAGCTCCTCTAAATCCAAGACCATGGTCTTGAGTCGGAAAAAGGTAGAATTCCTTCTCCAGGTCAGGGGTGAGGTCCTGCCCCAAGTGGAGGAGTTTAAGTATCTTGGGGTCTTGTTCACGAGTGAGGGAAAGATGGATCGTGAGATCAATTGATGAATTGGTGCAGTGTCTGTAGCGATGTGGGCATTATACTGATCTGTTGTGGTTAAGAGAGTTAAGCCGGAAGGCGAAGCTCTCGATTTACCGGTCGATCTATGTTCCTACCCTCACCTATGGTCAAGAGCTTTGGTAGTGACCGAAAAAATGAGATTGCAGTTTGAAGCGGCCGAAATTAGTTTTCTCTGCAGAGTGTCTTGGCTCTCCTTTAGGGACAGGGCGAGAAGCTTGGTCATCCAGGAGAGGCTCGGAGACCCGCTGCTCCTCCACATCAACAGGAGCCAGTTGAGGTGGCAGGGGCATCTAGTTAGGATGCCTCCCTAGTGAGATTTTCCAGCCAGGTCCAACTGGGAGGAGACATAATGGTAGACCCAGGACACGTTGAAGGGACTTTGTCTCTCGGCTGGTCAGGGAACATCTTGGGATTCTCCCAGAGGAGCTGGCTTAAGAAGCTGGGGAGAGGGAAGTCTGAGCCTCTCTGCTTAGGCTGCTGCCCCCGTGACTCGACTCCAGATAAACAGAAGAAAATGGATGGAACTAAATCTTGTGACTTGCAGAAGCTTATTGAAACAATGCCACTGCGAATATCTGTTGTGATCAAAGCTCATAGGTGGTCCAACTAAATATTAGTGTGACTTTTTTAGATGGTGACTTTTCTTTTGGTGGGTCAGTGTATTTGTAGATGAAAAGGCCTTTCATAAGTAGAAAGGAGGAGGTCTGGTTTGTATTTTCAAATCTTTTCTAAAGTTGGCAATTATCTGTCCTGGCAATGTTGAGCGGATTTGGATGATCACGAAAGCCACAAACTTTTCCTCACTCAGAGGCAGCTGCCCCATTTTTGCTCATTTTGACATAAATGGGTAATTTTGTTTAATCCAACAAACGACCACCAGGAGAAATGTAAGACTCACTTTATTGTGAAATGTTAAGCAGGTGAAGCATCTTTTCGGCTTGAAGTCTTTTTTTTTTAATTGACAGAACATATTTGTACAAACTGGTTTTAAAAATATCCATAAACTGGAGCCTTTAAGGCTAGCCTGGCAAAAAACCCATTATCAAATGTCATGGAGACGAGCAAACATCTTTAGAAAAGGATTTACAAATGAGATGTCACTACAAAATAGAAAAAAAGACAAAGTTAGTCGTCACACAAATAGATTTAAAAACATTTAAATTTGTTTGGTATCAACCTCTCAAGGTTTTAGACAATAGCAACACTTTTTCTTTTAATTTTTGCTTTCGTCTTCTTTATTTTTTCTCCCAAAAACACATTATGGCGCAGAAAAAAAGAAAAATCAAACTGTTGGGTTTAATAATGATTTCAAGAAGCAGCGACGTCTAACGGCAAAGAACTGAAACATGCTGTACACCAGAACCAACGCACACAAATACAAGTCCAGCAAAAAGGCAATTTTACAAACGAAGGATAAATAATAAATTAACTGTACACAGCGGGGACCTGTGTGTTAACACAAGCGGGTTTAAGGGGGATGGATTCAAAAGAATTCTGTTTAAAGAGAACGTACGCACTTAACTAACACAGAGCAACACCACCAGAAAATATTATATCCACAAAGCTAACCCGCAGAGGGCCTCACCGTTATTCCCCTGGCTGCTCGTGCTCTGGTCAGGTTAAAGGTCAAAGGTCACTAGAGCACAAGCAGCCTGTGCTGCTATCTAGCCAAACCCGTACTGCTCAGACAGCACCCCCCCTCTGATCCCAGGAAAACAACACGCTTGTTTCATTAACTAAGAAAACTTCCCCTGACGATGTAAACATGGTTCCACTAGGATTGTCGTTAAAGTATTGCTTTCACTACACAAACCACGTTGTAGAAAGCTAGATTGTTTTCTTTTCTCTCGATAGAAACCTTTTTTTTTTATTTTCAAATGGCCACTGTGCCGCAATAGGAATGCATTATTCATAAAACTTTCTATATGTGCTTTTTTCCTGCTCTACTCTTCCTTTTAGGATTTATCCCCCATTTCAATCAAGAATAGCTTTATTTGTTGACTAATCAAACAAATCAACACCTGAATCTGATCTGAGGACTGAACCTCAACCATAAATAAAACATTAGGTAGCTCCTCTGAGGGACAGCGTGTGAATGACAAACACACACTCATTCATGCGGGTCACACACACACACACACACACACACGCTGTCCCAGCTGCTCCACAGCCCCTCTGTACCATGATTGACCTCAGCACTGTCTGACAGGTATGAAAAACAACTTTCTTTGTGCATAGAGTTTGATTCTGTTAAGAAAACTGCTTCTCGTCGTCGAAGGGTTTCCGATTCACCGGCTCTCTGGTCTTGTGCTTATCTAACATTCCTTTCTCCGCTGCACGTGGAATTTCCTAAACCGACTTTATAAATGCCAAATAATATTTTCATACAGTCTAAATTCATGATGCTTGTTAGTTTCCTCCTCATCTGTAGGTTTTCAGTCTCCTCGGCTGTGGCTCAGCGGGTGGAGCAGTCGCCTGGCAGCTGGAAGGTTGGCGGTTCAGTTCCTGCTTCCCCATCACCCGTTGACGTGCCTTTGGGCGAGACGCTGAACCTCGTGTAGCCTCTGATTTCCGTGTGTGTGGCCTGTAGTGTGAAGTGGTCCGACGCTCTATAAATGCCTTCCTTGGAGTCTTTCAGGAACGAACAATTAAAAAAATGTATGTGAATGAATAAAAATAAAATTAACCCTTGCAGTTCTCGCTAAACCTCCCAAAAACAGGAAGCTGGCCTTTGATTGGCTTATTCAAACTCCTCCTCTTCACCTTCCTCCAGGTGATTGGAGGTGGCGGGGTCGGAGTCCCGCGTGAGGGTTCCCATGGAGACGATCTGAGGGGAGTCCGACAGACCTTCGGGGACCTCTCCCTCTATGTCGTCTGAGGTGATGATCGCCACGGCAGCGCCGCTCTTCTTGTTCTGATGAGTCTTGATGTGTTTTGAGAGGTGGTCGCTGCGCATGAAGCGCTTGGAGCATTCGGGACACTCAAAGCGCTTTTCTCCTGGGGGGCCAAACACAAACATAAAGCTTGTTTTTTTTTTTAGAAACAATCTTGAGCAGCCTTGTTGTTTTCATCAGAAACAAACGGTCCTCTTTAATGATCGCATGTGTGTTGTTTGTCCTACCCGTGTGTGTTCTCCGGTGTCTCTGCAGCTCGTCGCTCCGGGTGAACCTCTTCCCGCAGAAGATCCAGTTACAGATGAACGGCCTCTCGCCGGTGTGCCAGCGCAGGTGGGCCCTCAGGTGGGAGGTCTTACCGTACACCTTCCCGCAGCCCTCCATGTGGCAGACGTGTTGCTTTTTCTTTGTGGGGTCTCCGCTGTTCCTGAAACAACAGTCGCTGGTTAGGAGGAAGCTGGAGGACGGCACCCCACACAAAAGCTTCTTCTCACACTTCTTATTCTTTTAGAATAAACAAGGACTCTGTAGTTTACATGACACACGTCCTTTTGGATGACAGAAGAAGAAAACTGCTCTGTAGAACGGCATATTAAGTTAAAAATGGGGGACATTTTTGCTTCAGATTACAGCTGACAGAAAAATAATATAAAACCACTCTGGTGTCTAAAATACAATCTCCTTTCCAAAGGTTGCATCAAACGACATTTTTCCACGTTTATTTCCTTTCAAATAACAAAATCAGATGGTAAAACTTTATCTACTTTCCCTCGCCGTCCCTGCAGTTTGGACAGGAGCAGGCGACGCGTCTCAGCCTCTTGCCGGGCGGGCCCTCTTGGTCTGAAGAACTCTGAACGGAGCCCAGCTGGTCCGGACTCATGGCTGAACTTGAAGCCATGTTGCCGACAGTCACGGTCAAAGGAGAGGACTGAACCTTGACCCCATCCTGACCCTGTGGTTGACCTAGAGATGAATAAAAAAAAAGATGATGACAGTGACAGTAACAGCTGTCAGCTATAATCTGACAGATTCTTTGTTCTCACCCTGCAGACCAGTGATGGTGAGAGGTACACCCTGCACCTGGACTCCAGCTGTGCCCAGTCCTGCGATGCTGACTGTCTGCACACCTGAGCCTGGGTTGATCTGGGCTGTGCTCAGTGTTAATGGGGCTCCACCGAGGGAAACCAGCCCTCCACCACCGACTGCCGTCCCACCAGCCACCGGGGCCAGAGTCAGCTGCTGTGGCACAGCTGTACCCAGGCCACCCTGCAGGGACACTCCTCCGGGAAGTTGCAGCGTCTGCCAGGTGATCTGCCCTGAAGTTGACAGGGTCGGAGCACGAATGAGAACCTGGGCTGGATTCTGGAAAGCCTGGATGGGCTGCAGGGTTTGTCCCGGAGCCAGCTGGAGGGTCTGAATGTGTTGAGGTTGCTGCTGTCCCTGTATCTGACCCTGACTCTGAGCCTGAGGCTGCAGCTGGATCTGCTGCACCAGCTGGTGTCCCACCTGGCCAACAATCACCTGCTGGATGGCTCCTTGTGTTTCTGACTGGTTCTGGAGTCCGTTGGCTTGGTTCTGGCTTTGAGAGTCAGCTTCGCTGCTCTGCACTTTGGTTTCAACTGATGCGTCCTCGGGTCCAGCAGAAACCACCTGACTCCCATCAGGAACGCCGTCACCTTCGGTTGGAGTTGGTGCGGATCCAGCTGCAGCAGGAGCTCCACCAGACATGGCTGTTGTCACCATCTGGCTTCCATTAGCAACAGAGAAGGTGCCATCTGCTGATTGGATGAGCTGCACAGCCCCGCCCCCTCCAACATTATTGATCACGGGCAAAGCCAGGGTCATGCCACCAAGGTTTATGGGGACCGTGGTCATAACAGGAGTCTGGGAGCCTTGCAGCGTCTGCAGCTGAAGTGGGAAAGACTGTGCAGGACGTATCTGGAGTGGGACCGTCTGATTGGCTGTGCTTGGTAGGATAGCCTGCTGGTTGGCCGGGTGGATGATAGCCTGGGTTTGGCCTGAGTTTGGGGTCTGGATGAGCTGAACCTGCTCAGGTAGAGACCCGATAGAAGCCGGCTGGGGGCTGATATGGATCTGCTGTCCATCTGCAGTTTGCAGGTGAGGGATGACCTGATACTGGACTCCGCCTCCAGCACTGGGCAGGTTCTGAACCTGAATGATCTGGAACTGCTGCTGCGGCTGACTGGTTGCTACGCTGTTCGTCCCACCTGCTGCCTTCACCTGCAAAACAGAAACAGTTTAGCAAACAGAAAAAAAAACAAAGATTTTCCCAAAATCAACAGATTTCTGAAATCCACTCACCTTGCGCCCCGCAGGTGAGCTGTCGTTGACCAGCGTGGTGGCCACTGTCACAGCAACAGGTTGACTCGTGTTCTCCTTGGCCATCGCTGGAGCTGCCGTGATGACCTGCCAGCTGTTACCTGCGAACTGAGCTGGGACCAGTTCCAGTTGCTGGGGCACCAGGGCCTGACCCCCAGCTGCGTCCACCACTATCTGACCTGCTTGTAGTTGGATCTGACCAGCCTGGACCTGGATCTGCTGGGCTCCTGCCTGGGCCCCTTCTGCTCCCCCCTGCCCTCCGATCTTACTGCAGGTGGCTGCGAGCAGAGCCAGCGGTGAGGGCTGAGAGGAATCCTGGAGGAAACGGAAAGAGGGAGGAGGCGTGATGGAGAGGAGTTCCAAGATGAGAAGCACAGACAACAAGAAGCAATAAGAACGAAACGAACAAAGATGAAACAAAGGTCACGCTATCGATTATAGATGAGAAAAAAGACAGAGTTATCGAGGGGTAGAGCAAAAGGAAACGGTGAGCTTAGAGACAGAGCTGTCAGTGGAAGTGGGCGGTATTACAGGAAGCGAGTGGGTGGGCGTGTGAGAACCACATTTCTCTTTTCTCAGAACACTGGAAAAAAATGCTGCCTTCTCTGCTTCTTTGTAAAAGAACTAGGTCGCAGGCGAATTCAGAAGCTGCACCTCTGACACTCAAAAAAGACCCAAACAACCATGAGAGCATGAGGAAAACCAACAGAGCCTCTAACGTTCGCCAGCAACCAAAGGTGTGCGTCAGTACGACCGCTGTGGCTAAATAATGTTTATATAACCTCTACTCAGTCTTTAAAAACGACTTTCACACAGAAGATCTTCATTCAAACACACGATTCCAAAGTACAGCTGCTGGAGTGTGAAAGCTTATTCATGAGGCACAGAAGCAGGAAGTGAAATCCACCAGAGAAACGCCCCCAGAGGTGTCTGGCTGGTTGAAAAAGGGGGGGTGGGGGGTTGCATTTTTGGCCTACAGGCAAGTCAGAAACTAATGAACTACAATAAACTTTCACGGCTTTACCTGTGATCCAGAACTTTTAGCCCGTTTAGATGCTTTCCCTCCTTCAGTTCCAGCTGATTCCTTCTTTGAGTCTGTGGAAAGAAAGTATAATTCCAGAACAGTAATTCTGTCATTCCAGGATTTCTGGAATGATTCTACCAAGTCAGAAGCAGGTAAATCTGATGTGGACTAAAAGGAGGTTTAACACAACAAAGGTGATCAATAAAGAGCAGAGACAGCATAACCTCATCAGTACCAAAGGGGCATGCAGCCTCCTATCTATCTGTCAGACGGAGAGAGGGGTGGAGACGGAGAGGGGGAGGGTACCTACCGCTCATAACGCATTAATATACCGGGAGGGAGAGGGTGTAGTTCGCGGTGGAAGGCCGGCCGGGTACAGAGGCGGAGGACGGCCTATACGTTCAGCTCTGGGCCGTAGCGGATCTGCCCGTTTGACGAAACCACCCACCAGCCAGGAAGGGCGGTGCCAAGCGCGTTTACACTCGACCTGCCTGAAAAATAACGGAGACAACGGGGAGTGCGGTGATCGTCCCCGCTCCCACGGACGCCTCGTAGCTCGTTCCTGCGTCCCTTTTCCCGAGCAGGCAGTCCATAAAAGAGCTAATTTGTGCTTGTCAGAGTGATATCTTCGGAGGAGTTGGCAGTGTGTGACCATGGAGGCCCACCCACTTCCATTTAAGCATCAGGACAACACCCTCCTCGCTGCTGCTGCCTGTCACCGCCGCTGCTCCCCCCGACACACGACACCGGGACGCCTCGTCGCCGTCCGTGGCGCATCGAACACCGGCAGTCCCTGCTGTTTGTATTTGTAGCGAATTCCCTTTAATTCGAGCTGAATTGATTTTTTAGGGGTTATTCGGGCTTTTGTGGGCGGACGCGCTCCTCCCACTTATTCAGATTGGACGAGCAGGCTCGGCGTGCGAGGGTCCAGATGGGAGTTGTATTTTGACGAAGCCTCGCCTTCTCGAACATGCGAAGGCGGCCGGAACTACAACTCCCATGATTCTCTAGCGGCTGTTACGTAGAGTGAAGGGGAAAGGCGGAGCCTGCTGTGTGATGGGGGTTGGGCGAATGGGAAAGAAGAGGCGCGTGCGAGAGGAAAGGAGAGGAAACATAAACATGAATGAAGCAGAGACATTTTAGTCAAAGAACCACATTACAGACAATATTAGGTTCGCCTTTGTCCGGAAAACAGCTTTTCATATACATACTGGATAAAAACCATGGATAAAAACAACACTTAATACAAAAATTAATAATTCATCCATCAAGTTCAACAGGAAACGAACAATTCTGCCTTTAACTAAAAATTAACCACAAAGTTAACAATGTAATGTTTATTTTTCTAATTAATAAAAAATAATATAGGCTATAGTTCAACATCAGAGCAGAAAAACGCACACATATTTAGGGTTCAAATGTCAAATAATCTGTTGTTGTTAATCAAATTTCTTTACAGCATATTATGCATATACCTGAAGCTTTGCATCAGCAAAGTATATCTTATTTATATATATTATTTGAACAACTATGAAAAAACTCATTTAGCATGCACTGATATTTATCTTTTTGGACTGAAATATTATTAGTTTACTGCAATGGACTGGCACTCTGTCCAGGGTGTACCCCGCCTAATTGCCCGTTGACCGCTGGATATATGCACCAACCCCCCGCGACCCTATGTGGACAAGTGGGTTCAGAAAATGGATGGATATTATCAGTTTAAACATTTGCAATGTTTCTGTAATTTATAATTTCTTTTTGCAAATTACTTGATTAAAGGTGTGGAACACTGAAAAAAACGTTTATTTCATTATTTTTAATTATAATCTGTCACTCTGATATTTTCCTGCAGACTCACCATGAAAACAGTCTTCACCTATCTCCTGTGTTAGCTTCTGATAGAAAATAGACAGTGAAATGCTAGGATTTGAAAATCTTCACATTGTGATATTACACTGTGAATTTGCGATTATGGACTCGCTCATCTTGGCTCATGTCTGCCCACAGGAAGGCTTTTTAAAAACATTTGTGCCGAGAGGAGAGAGAGAGAGAGCGAAGGGTGTCTTGATGATTCAATTCAATTCAAAGATACTTTATTAATCCCAGAGGGAAAATAGAGTTTCAGTACACACAATTCTGAGATAGACATACATACATAGGCTTAGACACATGACAAGAATTGGTGACTGTGGTCATTCGAAACCCGAGTCGCGCTACCTTAATAGAGATCAGAGGGTTTACATGAGGATTGGGTCAGGTGGAGGAAAAAAAAGGCACTTCAGAGTTACCCTCCACAGGGAGGGCAGCTTTGCTATGCAAAAAAAAAAAACACCTCAGACAGAAATGCAACAGACTTCAGACATTACACAACATAAGGGTCCACTATGGGGAGGTAGGGTTGGGGACTATCCTCACATCAGTGCATGCAGCCGCGATAGGCAACACTCGTCACCTCCGTCTGGACAGGGGAAGGAGGTATTTGGGTTAGAGAGCAGAGTGACTCCTGGAAACGATTCAGCGGCCTTCACCGATCGCAGTCCCGCCCAGGCTGGGGTAGGGAGACAGAGTTACCATGGCGATGGCAGCATTCCACATTTCTTCTGAGGGGGGTAATCTCTTCAGCCTCACAGGCTCAAGGGTACCAGATTCAGATAAGAACTTGTTTTGGGGCCAGACAGAGATGATTTCCTCTCTGTCTTAAAGTTCTGTTGATCTCCAACCCCTCTGAATCCATTAATGGCGTAAATTAATCTATCCCAATCCGTGCTCTATCCTTGATGGCATCAACCTTCTTTGCCTGAGTCTGAATCTCAGCCAAAGTTCCAAGCTTACGACTCATCTCGACAATTATATGAGTTTGTGCGTTCACAGCGTGGTGTAATCCATCCCTGAGCTCCGGGATTGAGCCAGTATTCCTCGACAGCTCATTAATTTTCCGGCAAGCCAGGTAACCGCTCAGGCCAAACAGCACAAAACTTGACACCGACACCGCAAATATCCAGACGTCTTCAGAATCCTCTACAGACAGTTGAGAGAGGCAGATCAGGTTCCACTGTTTCCAGGAGTCCATGATATGCCCAGCTGGCTCTGTCCCAGAGGGGCAACCGGGAGCCCCTTCTCCCGTTCTCATTGTTGCAAAAATTTTGTCAATCACATTGAGAGACCAACTGACCAGGTCCATTATAATAATTTCCAGTTTCCAGAAAAAATGCAGAAGCGCTGTACACCCAAAGACAGACAAAGAGCCTTGGGATAAGATAGGGAGGAGAGGAGGAAAAGAAGCGTCTGAACTTTCCAAGAGCCGGAAGAAGATAGTGACTTTGCAACATGGCTGAATGCATTTTAGTAGCCAATCAGAAGCAAGATGTCTATATCATAAGGAGTATTCCTGCTGTTTTCAGCCCACCTCTGCACCAGCAAACCTATGCATCTGAGAAAAGGAGCATAGTTAGTTTTTTTCTTAAATGATTGATTTACCCTAGAGAACACTGCAAATGCATTGAGTAAACGAGTAAACCACACCCTTAAGTACACAAAACGTAAACTGTGTTCTTTTTTTTACTTAGTTACTATTACTTTGAATGCAGACAAAATGTTTGCAACAAAAATGTTTCAGCTTATAATTTTATTGTCTGCAACATGCATTTGAGGTTAGAGGGCTCCTTGGTTTTTAGACCAGAAGTGACCTGAGTGACAAGTCCTGAGTGACAAGTCCTGAGTGACAAGTCTAATTTGTGGTTTTATCTGTTGGAACACATAGTAAAAATGCATTTCACTGTTTTAACCAAAGTTTTTTATAACCACTGTCAGATGGTTAATTTCTTTTTGGGTGGGGCACATTTATGCCTTCTGTTTTCAGATGCACTAACCACATATCACTACCAGGGGATGCCAAATGACCATTCTTATGATAGAATCCAGTTTTCTACATCAACACCCAATCATGCTAAATAAAAAGGCTAAATACACATATTAAGTATAACACAGTAGAAACTGTTCAATATGATCCCATCCACAGAAGCAGCCGTTCAAATTAAAGCCCAGACTCTCCTGTCGACAACAATAAAGTACTATTACTCTACCTGCAAAACCCATGAAGCAATGCAACAGCAAAGCTAATTTCATGAAGTCAAAAGCGTAAATTCAGTCTTACTTTTGCTGGTCTATGGTCATAATCCATTTTATAGTGAAAACAAAACACTCTGCCTAATCCAATGTTCCAACATCACCCTGAGCTGATTCCTAACTGTTTTAGGGGCTTTTTTTACCTGCTGAAAAGTGTTTACAATTCTTCTAAGTCACATTCCATCATTTTCCGGTTCTTTATAATGAAAAAACTCCATGAGGTGTACCCAGCTGCTCTAAAAAAGACCACACAGTGAGACAAAATAATAAATAAAAAAGAATGGTGAACTGTGGAGAGTTTGAGGTTCTGGGTGAACCTCCTGAGCTGAGACCACACCTGGTTTCGGTCCCAAACCTCTGCGACCAAAGGCTCTCCTATTCTTTGTATTGGAGGGGGATCTAGCGTGCATGCACCAGTTTTAAAACATTTTTAAACTACATTTAAATGCAGATTATATACAGCACTTATAGTCTGTAAATCTTCTTCCTGTGAGACTGCTGGGGCGGCGCCATCACGCCGCCTATAGACAAGCCGCCACTACTCACTAGTCTCACTAATGCTAAGATTCAAATAGTGTGATCAAAAGATGTTCAGCACTAGTGTCACACTTCTATTCATTGTTTTTACCTCATGTGAAAACTAATAATGTCAGCACTTGAAGATCTTAACTTTATGAATTTTAAAATTATGAAAATGAGGTTTTCATTTCACTGCACTTCATAAAAGTATTATGTTTCCTTACTGAAAACACTCACTCGCTCACTCGCTGACATGCTTCACTCTTACTAGGGTCTCAGGCAGCTGGTGTCTAACTCCAACATTCATCAGGTGAGAGAAACCCTGAACAGGTTTTTAGTCCATCACAGGTGCATGCAGACAAACAACAATTCAAACTCACTAACACCCAGCAACAATTTGGAGTCTCCAGTTAACACAACATACATGATTTTGGTCTGTGGGAGAAAACAGGAGCACCAGGAGAAAATCCACACATGCATGGCAACAGTGCCAGAATGCAGTCTTGATGTAAACCATTAATGTAAATGACGTATACAGTATTTCTACTGATAAAGGCCTGTTAGACTTCAAGGTTTCATCTCTTCCTATGTGTTGTCTCTGTGAAACTACAACCAGAGAGAGAGAGAGAGAGAGAGAGAGAGAGAGAGAGAGAGAGAGAGAGAGAGAGAGAGAGAGAGAGAGAGAGAGAGAGAGAGAGAGAGAGAGAGAGAGAGAGAGCGCACCTGGTGTGGCCCTGAAACACACACACACACACACACTGTAATTACTGCGGAAGCTGAGGGCCTTGTTACCGCCCCCTGGGCCACTTGCAGGGCGTTGCTAGGCAACGAGGTCTGCTCTGAAGAAGGCGTGTTATCTATGTTTGAATGCAAGTGATGGAGGGAGGTGTGGCAGAGAGAAGTCTGTGGTTTGTTTTTATACACACACACACACACACACACACACACACACACACACACACACACACACACACACACACACACACACACACACACACACACACACACACACACACACACACACACACACAAAGCAACAACATTGTGGGGGAATCAACTGATCATGAAAATAAAAATTCTTAACAAAATCAAAGAGCAAGTCACACCAAACTCAAATTACTTTTTCCTGTAGAAACAAGTGTCTAATAGTGCTGTAAACATATGCTATCATTATTTTTACATCTTGATGCATTTTCCTTAAAAAGTCAAAATTCAGCCAAAAACCGTCAGTGTTGCGCCCTCTTCAGCTTCAAACTATGAAACACATTGAATATGGATCCAGTTTGCCAATAGCTGAAAGGTCCCATGCTACAGCAATGCGGCTGTGGGGTATAAAAGCGTTGGAGTCTTGGCCATGCCTCGCATGGACGTGTTTATGTCGTTTAACAGATTAGCTATTATTTAGCATAACTTTCAGTGGCAGTTTTCATGGCAGTGTTATTTCTTGCCTTGGCCCCCGAAATGCCTTGAAACAGCCTGAGTTTTGAAGGTGATCTGAATTGTATCAAATATATAAATATTACATGCTTTTAAATTATTGCTTTAGAAAGTTAAAGGTGCAGTGGGATATATCTACATTTTCCTTTTCAAACACTTTATGTTGTTTTCTTGGTTTTTATGCAACTATTTTTCTGTCCTGTCTTTCACTTATCTTCCCGCATCTCCTCTCAATCCTACAGAAAAACTGCTGCCTATATTTTCTCTTCATGAGTTACTTTTGAACCAAGCAGTTCCAATGGCACACCCAAGGGGTGGCCAGGGGTGGCCATGGCCTCCCCTAGAAAATTACTTGCCCCCCCAGGAAAAGCCAGTGTTAATAAACCATATTAATGTTCCCTCAAACCATAAATTGATCCTATGTATTCAAGTAATAATTGTAAAACAAAATAAAAATAATACAATTAATGAGTAAATAAACAATCTGAATAAATACAAAAATACAATGCTGCTCACCATTTTAAAAACGTTTTTATCTCCATAGTTTTTGTGTGAAAACAGCAACAGGTGAATTAAACAAATAAATAATGCATTTTAAAATAAAATTAGAAATTACATTTTAAATAACTGAAATGTATTTTTCTGAAATGTTTGTGTTTGTAAAATGTAAGTTAAAAGTTTTGGATACAAACTGTTTTATTTTATTTTTAATAAACATGAATAAAGGAGCAATGCAATACATCACCACAATTCTCCCAAAGTTACCACAAGGACCTATTTGGTGTACCACCCCAAAAATTTCTTTGGCCCCGTCTGGTGGTCACCTCTATCAAATTCTCTGGAGGCGCCCCTGAGCAGTTCTAAGGGATCTACCGACCGCACACACTGTGTGGTCTCCCTCAGAGAGCTCCACAGGTGACCAGCATGGCTGCAGCCTTGCATGGAAGCCAGGCGGTCATGTAGCTTGGCTCTCCCCCTGGAGGCAGAAGTGGGCGGCCGCCTGTGTCTTGCCTGGACCTAGCCGCTGGCGCTGGCTCTGACTCTCATGCTACCTGTCAATCAAATATAATTATTCATAATTTCAAGCATTTATTTACACCCAAACAGAAATGCTTTTTTAAATGGAATAAAATATTAGTGAAGAATGTACATTAGGTTAATGAGTACACATTAAATTTAAGGCAAGGCAGCTTTATTTATATACCACATTTCATACACAGAGGCAATTCAATGTGCTTGAGTTAACTTCAGCTTCAACTTAAATAATAAATTACTGTTAGCAAGTCAACTAGCTCATTTAACTTCATATAAACACATTAAACAGTGTAATGGTGCAATAAATATGATAACTAGTACAATTATTAAGAGATTAAAACAATAGTTAACATTTGTGTTAAAATCCAGTTTTATTTACATAAAAATAACAGCTGTTAATGGCTCATTAAACCCACCTTTGTTACGGACGCAGAAGTGCATTAATATAAAAGATTAACAGCTGTTGCTAACGGCTCAATATATATTCTTGAAAGTACCCCTTAGTTGCCCAATAAGTGCTTGTTGTAAAAGATCAACAGTTCTTGCATATAAATAGTAATTGACCTGTCACCGGCCCTGCCCCCAAAATGGCTATTGTCCAACCACACATCATAGAAACTTTTACTGTGCGAGGAAGTCCGATAACTTCAAGCTAGATGGATAGCATTGCACCCATGGCTTCTGTAAGTCTGACAGTCAATACCTAGAGAGACTGTCTGGAGGAGTTGTGTTCCATTCATTCCCAAAGCCGAAAACAAGGTGAACGGTGCTTGATATGGATCAAACAGTGTGGACGGCCCCCTCCCAGTTAAATATTTATAACTTCCCAAAGCACACGTCTGCTCAAAAGTAAGAATAATGGCTAACTAGATACAATGTTGTCTATATCTACAATCTAGAAAACAAAAGGGCCCAACCTTATGATTACCATGGAGTCATTGCTAGAACGTTAACCAACTGTCTAAGTTAAGTTTAACGAGCACTTTAGCTTAAGACATTAGTTCACATGTTAGCTAACGCTAGCTACATTAGCTGCTGTGTGTTTTGTCTTTACGCTCCACAACTTTTTTTTTTTTGTCAGTTTACAATAAAGTCTTGTATGGAGCCCCAACACGCAACAATAACTAATTTAGTTTTTATCTTTCATGTAGCATTTTATCATCGGAAAACCTACCCCTGAGTTCCCAAATCCCGTAAATGCCGTGCTAGGTCCTGACCCAGCTAAGGAGTGGCTTGGAGGCTGTCGAAAGTTTTCTACAAAACAATAGGCAAATAGATAAACATGAATGTTGATAAGCATGTAAACATGTTACATTTATATGTCACTGTAAATAAGTTAAAAGTGATGATGCTCATGTACAAAATGTGTGTGTATATACACTGTCACAGACCCTGTCTGTTTACGGCCACTAGATGGCCTCAGCAAGCTGCCTGCCCAGCTGCAGGTGATTCCAATCACCGTGATCCCTGTTAAAAGGGAGCACCTGGAGACACCAAGGGGGTGGGACCAGTTGAGTGTTGACGCATAGGTGTTTGTACTCTTCTCTCCCTCCTGTGTGTGCAGATGTTAGAGTCATAGCTTTTGAAACCTGAGTGGTATTAGTTGACTAAGTGACACATCGTAGTTTTGGTTGTTATATTGAATTGTCCTCATTCAGACAGACTCAGCTCACCCTTTTGGTGGAGCTTTTTGTGTTTATTAGTTAGTTTTTCCCCAGCCTTAAGTGCCGGTGCTTTGTGTTTATTAGAGATTGTTTTTTGTTATTCAAGACCCTTTGTTTACTATACCCCAAATTTGGATGACCTTTCTGTTTCTTATTTCTTATTTCGGCTTAGAGAGCAGCATTTTTTTTTAATAAACTCCCTTTTAAAAGATTTACCCTGGTTGTTTCCTTTCACAGTTAGCTTTCTTTACTCCCTCACACAGGGGCACTGTAAAGTGGTGAAAGATTAGGAAGATTCTAAGGGCCCACAGCTGTCAGGGGCCCAAAAAAGTTTCAAAGTTAAATAAAAAAATAAAGTTTAAAAATCACAAGTACTTTATTTTGCAGTATTTTTTCTCATTTAAGACATTAAACAAACAATCTTTTAGTCTTTATGAAATGTGTATTTATTCAGAGGTCCCTACTTTATTTTGACTAATTAATTTGAACCCCCTCCCCCCTAACGGCATAAAATGGTACAGTCCACCTGGCCGAGGGGCGCGTAGCAGGCGAGGCCAGGGCCAGCTCATGCTGCAGCCAGACAGCAGAATGCGTCAGGGCTGCAGTAAAAATGTCTGCAAGAACAAAGTCTGGGTCACAGAAAAGGAAAGAAAGAAAGGAGAAAGAGGACAGGCAGAGGAGGGCGTCGGTATGTCACACAGTTTTTCTCAAAGAAAGGTGGGTTTAGTTAGTGAGTGGTTAAATTCAACCTGTTTGCTAGCTCTGATATCCACAGTGAGAGGAACTATGTTTCATATAATCATGGTAAATGGGTTGTTGTCCTTGTCCCTACCAGAATCAGCAACTGATGACATGTCAGCAAGTGTCCCCTCACAACCCAATGAACCTCAAGAAGGTGAGCTATGTAGCATGTTAGCTAGCAGCCTCATTTAAGGGGGTCTGTGGGAATCACTTAAGGCTCTCTTCTCTATCAGTATCACAAAGGAATATAAAAAGGCTATTTTTGGTGATAAACACATTGTTTTTCCACATAATGATAATTATATATATCAATCAGTAAAAATGTATAGATTGTTTTGGATGCTGGGCAGGTTGAAGCATTGATATTTAGTCTGTTAATGTAACATAAATTACTGTGGGATTATTACTGTGAATCACCTTTTTGAAGGCACCATATAAGAAAAAAAAACCTCTTCATCTACTAAATACCTTGAAATGAAATATTTTGAATCTGACTGAATTATGGGAGGTTTTACAAGATGTAATTTGTTTATGTAGCTTTTAGAACACAAACCCAAAATCAGTGATTTCCAAATAATTCATTAGAGAGCAAAAATGAAACAAAAGCTGTTAATAATTGTTATAAATAAACTTAATTTTCTAAAACTCGTCATTATTTATACTGCTGCAAAAATAATGGTGACAGGCTGGAGCCTCTGCTCTTCCTCCTCTATCTGCTTCCTCTTCAGCACATCCTGAGCTCCTTCAAAGGAATCTCCTACCATCTTTATGCAGATGACATCCAACTGTACATCTCCTTTAAGCTCCATGAGATGTCTAAGCTGCAGCTGTTACACACCTGCTTAGACTCTATCAAAACCTGGATGGCTGGGAGCTTTCTACAGCTGAATGAAGATAAGACTGAGATCCTCATCTGTGCCCCAGACAAGCTGGTTCCCAAAGTCAGAGACTCTCTTGGTCAGCTTGCTTCTCACACCAAACCTTCCACCAGGAATCTTGGCGTGACCTTTGACCCAGCTCTCACCCTGCATTCTCATGTCAGTTCTCTTGTTCGCTCTTCCTTCTTCCATCTCAGGAACGTTGCTAAGCTGAGTCCCATTCTGTCCCGCTCTGAACTTGAGACAGTTATCCACACCTTCATCTCCTCACACTTAGACTACTGTAACTCTCTTTTCACGTGTCTGAGCAGAACCTCCCTGAACCGTCTACAGGTGGTTCAGAATGCCTGTGCTCGGCTTCTGACCAAGTCCGCCAAACACACCCACATCACCCCGCTTCTCCTCCAGCTTCACTGGCTGCCAGTCAACTTCAGGGTTCATTTCAAGATCCTGGTTCTGGTCTATAGGGCCTTACATGGACAAGCACCATCATACATTGGTGATCTTCTCAGTCCCTACACTCCCAGCAGGTCCCTGAGGTCCAGTGATCAAAGCCTACTGGTTGTGCAGCACCAGGCTAAAGACCAAAGGTGACAGATCATTTGCTGCTGTGGCCCCCAGACTCTGGAACTCTCTCCCCCTGAGCCTGAGATCAGTGGACTCAGTGGTCTCCTTTAAAAAGCAGCTGAAGACTCACTTGTTCAAGCTGGCTTTTGGATGACCTTCTTCACCACTCTCTCTTTATTCTGCTCTCCCCACCTATTCCACCTTCCTCAGGATCCACTGATTTCCCTCTTTGCTATTCACTCTCTCTCTTTCTTAACATTTTTTAAATCACAATTGTCTGTTTTTTGGCTCATTTAAAATATATTTTTAACCATTTTCTAAATTCTTTTTTTATTTTTACATTTTTTGTTTTTGTGAAGCGCCTCGTGATTTTTATCTTGAGAGGCGCTATAGAAACAATATTTTCTTCTTCTTCTTCTGCCCCACAGAGCTCAGAGCAATAGGAAACTGAGCGCCGACCAGAACTAACCAATAGCGTTAGGCTACCGCTTACGTGCTTTAAATTTAAGGAATACCTCAGCTGATGGAGAGTTGATGAACTTTTCATGGAAGTATCTGAAATATGAGGACTTGTGATTTTGCAGCTATAATTTCAGCTATAATTGCTATATTTATAAATGCGAAGTGAGAGAGGCGTGGTTCACTTCATTTAGTGAATACTGCCAAAAATCATGTCTGATTACGGACACAGGTACCACTGACAAGCAGTCAGATCACGCACCAGTCATGATAAAATGCATTTGTACTGGACAGTTAGTTTTGTAAGTGATCTGTTTTCAAACTCCCACAATTTGCTGTTTTTTTTTTCAGGCTAAAGACACCCAAGAATTTGTCTGTCAGACTGATTCTGTCAGCTACAAGACTATCTGTCTATGGAAATCTTTTCATTACCACCTGTATTTGTTTTATAGCTTATTGTAACACGTGTGTTCTTAAAAACAACTATGAACATGTTTACTGTTTCTTTGTTTGTTTGTTTTTTACATGACCCCCCTGCTCAGAGCTCCAGCCTCACGATCTTCTGACATGGGGACCATGATGGATATCCCATTTCCAGAAAGTCCAAGGGCAGGTGATTAAGTGATTAAAAAGCAAATAGTGCATCTTGAAATGCAGAAGTTCATGTTTTCATTTGTCAAAAAGTGATTTGGCTTTCATTTACCACTAGATGGTGCCATGCACTAATAGAGTCAGCAACTTGGAATTATTATTATTATTATTATTATTATTATTATTATTATTTATTCAGACATTTATTTTTAGTCATTGTACCCTGAAATGTTATTTTTCAGTTTTTTTTAAATCTCAGAATATACAGTTTTAGTTCAGGAATCTGGGAATCTTCAGGCATAATCTGGAAGAAAAAAAGAATTTGGGAGAAAATTTAGCTCAGAAAAAAATTACTTGACTTTAAAATACTTTAAATGTGTTTTGTAGTGTGTGCTGTATTGGTTTATCTGATTCCCTTTTAATTAGATTGTTTATCATATTTTTTATTTACGGCAACTCTGAGAAACTTTCAGACTGTTCTAGAGTAAAAGTGTAGAGTTACATTTTGTGCTAAATCACACAGAATTCCCCCTTTCATTCACTCACATTTACCATAGCTAGCAGTGGAATCGTTATTTTAAACCAATTTGTTTCCATAAATGTTCAAGTTTCTAAAGGTAAGACTAGAATACAAATAACACATTTCACAAGAAAGTGTCTGGGGCTTTATCTGGAAACAAATTTGGAAGAACAGATTTGTATAAAGGGTGTCTTCCAAGCAAACAATAACAGAATCTAAGGTTTTCATTCATTGGAAATAAATTCTGGATCCAGTATGTTTTATTTTCTAATAATAAACGTTGTAAACAAGCTGTGCACCAGGTGTTGCACCTCTGACGTCTCAGTTCCATGCCAGACAGCTGGGGGGAGTGCATTCCCCGCTGTACTGTTGCATCTTCCATGAATAAAAGCTGCGTGTTTGCATGAGAACGTAAAGGCGATCCTAGTGCGTGGATGCAAAAGTGCGTCTGCGTGCAGCTGTCCGCCTTGCGTGTAACCGTGAAAGTCTCTGCTCACGCGTGAGCGTAGGTGTGTATTTGTCACCTGAAGCCTTGGCGTCAGGATGTCTCCTCTTCCTAAAGGTTAGGTTGTAAACACGAGGAGATTTATGACTTTGAGCGTGAGTTCATGTTTTGGCAGTGGCCTCTGATGTTCGTGCCATCTGTGAGTGTGTGTGCACGGACCTGAAGAATGCAGTGACAGACCGTGTGAGGACAGACGTGTTTCACATTTCTTTCTGATAAAGAGACAAGCTGTGATTAGTGATAGACAGATAGATAAATAAATCTGTGGACAGACAAATGTACTAGTCAAACATTACTCATCACTCTGTGCTCATGAAGATGATTGAAAAGACTTTGGGTCACTTCATATCTGTTACTCACTCTTGGATTGAGATGCTTGTTGGAGCTGCTGGCTTTTCTTTCCTTCTATTTATTTAGTTCATGAATAGGAAGACACATTCCTTCATCCAATCAAATGATTTTGCATCTATCATTCCTAAAAATGACGCACAGGTTGTGAGGCTGAGCTGGATTTGCAGGACTCTGAAAGGTGGCAGAGTCCAACAGTAACGAATGTCGATGACAGATGTTCCTGCTGTCTGAATCAAAACAGACCCAGCGGGCACCGGGCCAGCTTAGGGTGTGTTCAAGATGTTCTGAATGAGAAATATCTTTGTCAAGATGATTTAATTTCCTTGTGCTGTCTCTTGTTGTGAGCTGATTCACTTTTACATTTTAGAAACACAGACTATAACTGAAGCTTGTGTGAAAGGCCATCTGAACATCTCGTGCCCTTTTTCTCATCCGCTGCCAAAAGGCAAAAGATACGGTTTGTGCATGTGCTTGTTTGTCTGTTAAGAGGATAACTCACGAACCATTGGATGGGTTTAAATAAAATTCTTAGACAGATCTACAGCCAACTAATCTTTGAGGCCAGCCCCACTTAAGATGGCTGCCACAGCTAATCAACATTGGTTAAAGGAATAATGCAGATATTGAGCTATAATTTCTTCACCTGAGATTCAATCACATATTTGCAGCACCGTATCTTTTTGTAAACTCTGACATGACAGACAGGTAAAATCATCGACATATATACTGGACAATTCGTTTCCATAGGCTCCAATTATAAGTTTTTGTGCTAAAATGGGAGGTGGCCACCACCGCCATTCTGACCGTGTCACAGGTTGCGTCAAACTTAGACAATTCCAAAAAATGGAAAAGAGGTGGAGCTGAGGGTGGGGCTGTAAGGCTGGGATCAAATGACAACACTCGTCGAACTGAAGCGATGTAGCTACAAGCCAAAGCTAACGCGGAGGTGGCTAGGTAGCAACAACCGGAGTTAACTGTGCACAACACCGGAGCTTCTGAATCACAGATACGCCGGGCTGACCGCTAGGTAAAACCAGGTGGAACACTGAAGTCTCCCGAGAGCTCCACAAGCCGGCAGCCGCGCAGCAGACAGGCGCTGCGATCAGAGATGCGCCGAGCTGCAGCCGAGGATCCAGAATCCAGCTCCACCAACATGTTATATTTCAACCCATTTTCAAAAATGCAGCGTTATGTTAAATGTACTGGGTTTTACCGTATTACATTTAAATTTCATGGTTAAACAGTACATGTTAAAATCAGCTCAGCTAGTGCAAGAGTGGCAGTTACCTAAAATCATCGACATAAATACATAAATATAATTTTACGTATCGAAAAAAATTAAGTGGAGACTCCTTGGACGCACTATTAGTGCAATTAATCCCACAGCAAGTCATTTTGTCCAACAATTGCACAAACAATATCCAAAAAGAACGCACAAACGCTACAACTAATGGCCTAAGTTGAAAGACCAAAAATCGTGGAACAGTTTTCAGGCGAGGCCGAGGCTCAGGCTGAGGCCTTTCCACGGAGCTAGCTCTGCGGTAGTAGGTCTGATGCTCATTAATTATTCAGAAGTTTAGGCTTTTAATACACTTAAACAGAAGAGTGACAAAAAATTCACCCCTCTCAGAGTTGTCATGAGTATAAACTAGATCTATTAAACCTAAAACATGTTTTGGAACCAGGCTGTAAACATGTTTATTTCTGCTGTGAAATTGGTATTTTTAACATGGGAGTCAATGAGGATTTGCTCGCTTCTGACACCAGCCCCCAGTGGATGAGGGTGGAACTGCAGTTTATTTCACTGTCATGTTGGCTTCATTTTCAGACCCGAATTATGGGGGCTTGGGTAAAATGCACTCCCTCAACCAGTGCTAGGCCTGTGAATATCTACTAAAATAGTTCTAATCTGTGCTAATTTTTTTGTGCTTTTTTGTATGACCTTCTTCACCACTCTGTCTTTATTCTGCTCTCCCCACCTATTCCACCTTCCTCAGGAACCACTCATTTCCCTGTTTCCTATTCTCTTTCTCTTTCTTAACATTTTTTATCACAATTGTCTCTTGTTGCTCATTTTAAATATATTTTTAAAGATTTCCTAAATACTTTTTTATATTTTTACATTTTTTGTTTTTGTGAAGCGCCTCGTGATTTTTATCTTGAGAGGCGCTATAGAAATGATATTTTCTTCTTCTTCTAATGCTAACGCGTTCTCTACTGTTTGTTGACGTTATGCACACACTGTTTTACATGCTTCAGCTGTCCTTCATAAGGTGTTGAGGCCTGGTGCTGCAGGTTACCTTACTGGTTTGTACTTTAAATCTTCAGCTTGACATTTAGAGTTACAGGAAAAAAATCAGGTTAAGGCATCAGTGCAAACTTCTAGTCAAATAAATCACACAACAGGCCTTTTTAACAATTAACTACATACTGCTGCACATATATGAAACCACATCCTTATTTTTGCTTTCTATGTGCAACACCCAACATGATTAGAGAAAGTCAATAAATGATGCAACACACTTTAACCTACTGCAGTCGAACGGAGCCATACATTATTTATAAGCACTTATTAATGCATAAAAACATATAATAACTGTGCTTTTTTGTCTTCTCTAAAGACCTTTTCAGTGTTTAGCATTCTTCACCCATTTGATGTGTTTCCAAGGGGGAACTCGAGCTGCCAAAGGTGAAGCCACAACAATTGCAGTTCCCTCCTCATCCACTAGAGGCTGGCTCCAGAAAGGAGCAAGTTCCCATCAGTCCTTGTCAGGTGACGTATCGGGTGCTGTAGCGCGTTGCATGATGGGATAGCTAGGTGTGAATACAACGGACACATTGGTCGGCGTTATGTGTCGTGAGCTTATTAACCTGTAGAAAATGGTACACTCCTGTTGTGTGAAGAGCTGCCATGCTTTCTTTACAAGAAGGCAGTCTAGGCAGGGATCGCATTTACCGGATATTTCCCGTATTTATCTGTTTATTTTGACGGAGAAATCTCAAGACTGTTGATCATTTTGACAGATCCCGACGCATACATCACAGAGGTAACAAATCAATCAAGAAATTATTCCTATCAGAACATCTAAGCATTATTTCAGACCTGGACACCATAATCAGGTCAGCTCGTTGTCAACGTGCTGAGAAGCTGTGGGCAGGGGCGCCTCCAGAAAATTTTGATAGGGGTGGCCAGACGGGGCCAAAGACATTTTTGGGGTGGCATATGTAATTGTATTGCATTTCTCCTTTATTTGTTTATATATATATAAAAAAGAACGTATCCAAACATTTAACAAAAATTTTACAAACATTTCAGAAAAATACATTTTAGTTATTTAAAATTTTATATATTTCTGTAGTTTAATTCACCTGTTGCTGTGTTCACAAAAAAACTATGGAGATAAAAACTTTTTTAACCTTCCGGAGGCAGGCGATGCAGATTAGCAACATTAAAACCTACCTACCTGGTTACTCCACATACGTATTTCATGAGCATTGTTTTTACTCAGATGTACCCTTGAAGGACTTAGTTGTTCTTCCTTTTATCAAAACGTATTTTGAGCCTGAGAGGGTTACCCCGGCTTTCCACGGGAGCCGTCAGCAGCACGTTACTGCAGCAGCACGTCATAGCTGCTGATAGGAACCTCTGTGGTCAACAGAACCTTTTCCACTGGAGCCGTCGGCAGCCGTCAGCAGCGCGAGTCGGCCGCGTCTCAGGAGCAGCATGTCGCGGCCTTTACGCGCCGGTTCTATTTTCTACGCGCGACGCCTCTGAAACGGGTCAAGTTCGACATTTTTGGGGAAGAAAAGACAGGAAATCGGACGCGGAAATGAAGAGAAGCTACAGAGATTTTCAGAATAAAGAACGTACTGCCTTCCGGTTGCTTCACTTTTAAAAAAGGTTACTAACTGTGCGTCCCCGTGAGAAGTTATCACCTAGCTAGCGGTCTCCTTTGTTTTTCAGGTCCGTATTGGCGATTATAAAACGGACAGAACATAAAACACAAACCATGTTGTAGTTTTCTCCTGCTTGTTGTTGTGTTTACTGACGAAGTCACTCGTGTGACTTCGTACTCTGTCAGTGGCAGCTGCTCCCCTGCTGCTTCGCGTCTCGTGGGAAGGGCCAAGCAGCAGCTTACGCGAGCAAGACGTGCTGCTGTAGTAATGTGCTGCTGACGGCTCCCGTGGAAACCCGGGGTTAAAATGGTGAGCAGCAGAAACATAAGTATTTTTTTAATTCAGATAATTTCTTTACTCATTAGTTGTACTATTTTTTTTAATTTTGTTTTACAATTATGTCTTGAATAAATAAGATCAATTCATGGTTTTTGCTGGGGGGGGGCAGCAATTTTCAGCCCTTGGGGGCGCCCTTGGCTGTGGGAGCAGTTAGGAGCGTGTCTGTGGATCACAGCCCAGCAGAACCAGAGCGCAGCAGTTAAAATATCCCTGCTTTAGGTGAAATCACTTAATTGTGACACATGTTGCTGAACATGCTGGTCAGCTTGTTTTGACTAAATATGAATGAAAATTAAACTGTGAATTTTTATTTGTTATTATTTGAGAAATGAAAATGACGGGAGGAAGCAATCATGACAGATTTTGAAACTCTGTCTGTCAAAATGAAAACAAACATGTCGAGCATGAAGATAATGTTTCTGGTCCTGCTTGAGTTATGAAATCTTCAACCATGATTTTTTAAACAATTTTTTTCATTCATCTTTAGGTGTGAATGAGACAAAATTCCACAAATATGTTTCGTAACATTTAATTTACTAATATTTTTTTACTTTTTACATGTGCACCTCAGTGGACAGTGTGCATTCTGAACATGAAATATGTTGGCTTGACTTACGGAAGTCCAAATGGAGGGGCTCAATGCAATAAAGTCTTCAACAGCTGTGCTTAATAGCAAAAATAAATAACAATTTTGAGTACCTGTCCACTGTAGGGCCATCTTTACACCCACAGGTCTATTACACATAGAACAATAACTTGTTTATGTCATGATCTGCGGGTGGAGATGGCAGACCATGTGTGGTGGTGGGTTTCAGGAGGCAGAAGATCAGGCAGATGGATGAAAAAATAAAAAGATGTTTAATTGTAGACTGGGAGCAACAGGACGAATGAACATGCACAAACGACAATGAACCGACAAAGACAGCAACAAGGAGGGAGGTATAAATACACAAGGGAATCAGGAACACATGGGCAGAGTAATCAGGGACAGGTGAGAACAATTAGGCAAATCAGGGCAGGAGCGACACAGTCAGGGAGGCTGGGGCGGATCATGACAGTACCCCCCCCCCCTTAAGGGGCGGATACCAGACGCCCACAAGCCACAAAACACAGGAGACTCGGGCACGAACGAAGACCAGACTAGGGCACACATGACAAGGGAACACAGAAGACGAGACCAGGGAACAAGGAACACCATCCAGGGCTGCGGAGCAGGGGCCTCTCAGATCAGGCGGCACTCCGTCTTACAAAGGGTCTCTCGAGCTCGGACTGGGAAACCCGGACTCGAACCAAAGACTCGGGAACAGGGGACTCGGACACTTGACCTCGAAGACTTGACTTGGACTCGAAGACTTGACTTGGACTCGAAGACTTGACCTCGAAGAATTGACTTGGACTCGAAGACTTGACTTGGACTCGAAGACTTGACTTGGACTCGAAGACTTAACACGAAGACTTGACACCTGGACCACGAAGACTCGAACACTTGACTCGACACCTTGACACCAGGAACACTCGACACCAGGAACACTTGACTCGAACACTCGACACCAGGAACACTTGACTCGAACACTCAACACCAGGAACACTTGACTCGAACACTCGACACCAGGAACACTTGACTCGAACACTCGACACCAGGAACACTTGACTCGAACACTCGACACCAGGAACACTTGACTCGAACACTTGACACCAGGAACACAGAGACAAACTGCAGCAGCAAGCGTGGGACCCAGCAGGAACTGCAGCAGCAGGCATAGGCCCCAGCAGGAACTGCCGCGTGGAGAACCTGCAGGCACAGACCCTGCAGGCGTGGACCAGGAACTGGTTGAGCAGCGGGAGCGACGTGTGGAAGCCCAGCTCGGTGGCAGGTACTCGACATCCAATCAGAGCAGGTGCACATTCCGATCTGCTGGGTCCATCGGCGGAGGCTCGGGTGAAGGGAAGCCGGAGAAGAGCGGGGAGACCAGCCCTACCACACCGGAGAACAATGGCGTGAGTAGGGGGTGTAACTCCCTTGAGGCTCCAGGATCCATGGCTTCCAGGAGAAGAACGGGATGGGGCAAAAACAGCAGGAGGTGAATGACCCTGACCACCCCGAAGAAAAAGTAGGATGCGCCAGGATCTCCCAGAGGACTTCGACCACCCCGATAACAGGTAGGATGCGCCGAACACAAAACTCCAGGCCAGAAATCACCCTCTGCTGAAAGGGGAAAAAAAAAGAAAAAATAATCCTCCAGAAGCAGGTGTTAGCTCACCACAGGTCCAGGTTTGGTCGGTTCATTCTGTCATGTTCTGCGGGTGGAGATGGCAGACCATGTGTGGTGGTGGGTTTCAGGAGGCAGAAGATCAGGCAGACGGATGAAAAAATAAAAAGATGTTTAATCGTAGACTGGGAGCAACAGGACGAACGAACATGCACAAACGACAATGAACCGACAAAGACAGCAACAAGGAGGGAGGTATAAATACACAAGGGAATCAGGAACACATGGGCAGAGTAATCAGGGTCAGGTGAGAACAATTAGGCAAATCAGGGCAGGAGAGACACAGTCAGGGAGGCTGGGGCGGATCATGACAGTTTAATTGAGGCTCATCCAGAAAATAAAACCTGGAGCAGAAACTGTGGTAGGGAGTTGTGCTTTTGGATGGCTACTTTTTACTTTTACTTGATTATAAATACGTTGAAGGACTGCTACGCTTACTCAGGTGATGAAACATCTGAGGTCGTAGGGAGCTACGTTGTTGATTGTAAACAGTTTCTGAAAACACAGATCCCTGTCCTCCTCCACAAGTTTCTCCATGTAAAGGATGCGTTCATCTTTGTTCTTTTTATCCAACCTTCTTTTTGACTCCTGTGCGGCTTCAGCTGCAGCTTCCCCTAGCAACGCGGGTCAAACACTAAAATGGCGCTCAGGGGGTGTGGTTAACGTGTTGATTGCTCACGTGTCTGACAAAAACCGAATGAGCCCCATGTTAAGAAAGCCAACTTCATAGCAGAAATAAACATGCTTACAGCCTAGTTCAAGAAACATCTTCGGTAGAATTTTTTTAAAATTTCCATTTTTAGGTTTTTAGGAGAATGCTTGACCAGCGTTTGTCTGCTGTTTTACATTGATCAGAGCCACAGACATCTGCATTAGCTGTAACTTTAACAGCTCTGCTGTTATTTATTATTGCGGTGGAGCTGTAGCCATTTTTAACAGTTCATTTTATTCTGGACTGAAGCAGGAAAACTATTTTTGCAAATTAGCTCCACCAAGCAGCTGCTGCGGTTTTTCCATTCAGAGTTAATCCGGTAGTTGTGAAAGCTTTTTTCTCATCTTTTCCTGCCGCTGTCTCCTCTCTTACAACCATTTAATTGATCTTTTGCAGGTTTAAAATGGCATCCTTTTGACTGGTCGGAGCGCTGCTGCTACCTACTGACTGAGGCTGCTTTAGCTTCCCAGCATGATGCTAAGAGTAAACAAGTAAACTATTTCTCCCCCTGGAAACTCCTCAAGCCCCACTAATTTAGAAACACTGGTCTAGAGTATTATCTAGTGAAGGAAAAAAAGTTTAATTAGCATTTTTCTTGTTTAAAATCTCAGTTTTTATTTTTAAATTTTTTTCAAGATTAGGCATGGATTCCTATATCTTACTTACACTTTAAGTTTGAGCATCATCACGTAATAACTTCAAGAGAAAATCCTCAAAGGTTTAAACCTCCACACCAGAATCTGTAACCCCTCACAAATCCAGATGCTTGATTATTACTGGATAGGCAATGATTTAGTGTCTGGAACCCATAAAGTCCAACATACTTTCACAGGTGAACAACAAGTCATAAAACTTTAAAGTGTTGAGAGGAAATGATGGAGTGTTCCCTTCAGTCAGGCTGTTTGGAGTAAATGAATAAGTGCAGAACTTGTCCTGACAGTCAAAGTGTAAAAACAAAGTTATGAATTCAGATGAGAAGCTGCCACACCATGCAGGATTTTATGTTTCTGGCAACAAAATTCAGGTGAGACTGACAGAAGAGCAGAAAAGCAGGTTGTTTTTTTAAAGAGCGTGGTTTATTATCTAGAAAAATAAGAGATGCATACACTCAAAATTATCAGCATTTTTTTATTTTACCACCTGAGCTGAAATCCTAAATTCCTCAAAGCTTCCATCAAGATATTTAACAGTTCCCTATTGTTTCTGAAAAAAGTTTGGCTTATTTTTAAAGAAAGAAACTGGCCAAGTACTTGTTGGGCGGGGCCTAACTTTAAAGACATTTTAGATCAATTCCAGCTTCACTTCAGTTCTTAAGCAGCCTCAGCTATCATTTTCAGCAACCAGCATTCAAACAGCATTTCTGCAAGGAATGCTGTTTAGTTTCATTTCATTTTATTTATTTCGATCCACATAATCTTGTACATCTACTCTTCCTCGAGTCGATATAACATAAAATAATAATCCAGATATACAATGATACATATAGAACAACAATCCACATTTACAAAAACATCAATAAAAAGAAAACATCCTTACTCACACATACACATTATACCTTGAAATAATGAATGTAACAAGTTGTTTCCTTTTCTGTCAGTTTTGAACGTCCATCCATTCATTTTCTGAACCCTCTTGTTTATGCAGGGGGGGGGGGGGGGGTATGGGGAGGTGGGGGTGCCTATCTCCAGCAGTCAGCTTGGGAAACCCCAAGCTGCCAGTCCATCGCAGGGCAACGCACGCGCGCACACACACACACACACACACACACACACACACACACACACACACACACACACACACACACACACACACACCTATGGATCATTTAGACAGACCAGTTAACCTGCCAGTCATGTTTTTGGACTGTGGGAGGAACCCGGAGAACCCGGAGAGAACAGTTTTGAAAGACAATAAAATTACATAGAAGCATATTTTTAAAATCTGGACAATTAAAGATGAGGAACTTGTTTGACAGGTGTGCTGCAGTGGTGTGGCTCATTTAAGAATTCTCACAGGATGCAATCATTTCCCTTAAATTTCTTTCATAGAGTTTGTGGTTTTCAGGCTTTGCATGTGTCTGAGCCAGCTGTGTTTAAGATAAATCACAAGATTTTGAGAGTCCCATTGACTTTTTCTTCCTTTTTATTCATTAAATACCAATGAAGTAAAGCAATCAAAGCATCAATATATATTCTGGCCTTTTTTTTTTTGCAGTAGGGGATAAAAGCTATGATAAAGTTACTTATCAACATCTGCAAATACATAAATGACCTATGATGTGAAATTGACAACTATGTGAAAGTTTATTTTACAAATTGTTTCATAACAATCATGTTTTTGTGATTAGCACCAGTTTTAGAGGTTAGCCTTTTCTATTGTGAAATGTTATATCATAGAAATCCACTTTTTGGAGCTTTTTAAATACTTCTATGATTGTTATTTCCTCATGAAAAAAAGAAACATTGTGGCTGCATTCATGCATTTTCCTGTTTCAGCTGCATATTTTGAGTTTTACTTTGAAAATCCTGTGAAAGTGTCAATGGAAATGAGTTGCATTATCATTTCCTGCTCCTCTCCCAGGAGCTATCTGAAACATGTCTCCTCTGGACAGCACAGGATCTGTATCTTAGGTGACTACTAGCTTCTGGCAGACTTGATAGTCTAGTAGTTGAAGTGCCAAGCTGGTATGTGGTTTTGTGAGTGTTCACATCCTGGTCTGAGCAGTAATGTTTTAATTCTTTCTTCTTTTAGCTACACTTGCCAGTATTATGTTTTCAATCCTTTTTTAATAAACAGTTTGAAGAGGAAGGACTAATCTATTTTTTTACATTCTTTGATTATTTAGCCAGTGTGAGTTCATGTGAGGTGAGCAGAGCGTCAACTAAAAAGCTGCTTGGAAACGACCAAATTCAAAGATCTTTAGAGACACAAATATTTAGCAGAAAATAATAAAAATTAAATATAAAAAACATGTCATCTGCTTTAGCTGGTTAAATAAATTACTGCCTACAGCACTGGAAGTTGAACCGGGGTCAGTGCATGGCAAAACAAGGTGAAAGACCATCTTTATATCAACAGGTCTAACAAAACAATACAACAGCAGGCTGACCTAAGACACTCTTGTAGGTGTGTCTTCTTGGAGCAGAGCGTCACTGAAACAAAACTTTTCATTTCCAGCTACGAATTCAGGCTGACCAAAATAACTCACATTTCAGATAAATGACATCTCAACAGTGCCATTGGTAGTATTTTATCCTATGTTGTGCCTAACTTTGCTCTCAAAGGTGTAAAAAAGCATCATTTTGAATCTTTAAGATTCAAATCCTGTATGGATTTAATCCTGTATGAGGGTTTAAATGAACATCTTTATTTAAACCCTCATCTCGCCATTTTAAATAGTGCTCACACATAAAAATACCATGCATTTACTGCTTTGTTTGTAGGTCTTTGTCCTGACATTAACTGTGATTGCGAGACCTGCTGTGCGGGAAACACACACGGTCTGAATGACTACGATGTATAGAATGTGTCTGCTGGCAACAACTACAGGCATTTACTATGATCATCTCAGACTCTTGTCTCCACTGATTCATCTGTAGTGTTACGGACATTCCTGCCCATACATTATTAATGGTCTAGTCCAGGTGGCCTCCCATTCTTCTTCTCCTAGGTAAACAGGTGACATTAAAGGTATTACAGAGGGCTGGAGGGTCTAGAACTATAAATGATCCTGAGAGGTCACAGGTCCGTATGAAGAGCACCTGGGGAAGGAAGAGGAAACTATCAGACATGGAGGCAAGAGCAAGACCTTGAACTGAGAGTGACCTCTGACCTATCGTGGTTCCAGTGAGAAATGGAGCGACTCCATTTTTAGATGTAAAGTGTTTAATCACACAAAACAAGCCAAGCAGTATTTTTAAGAGTGACGCGAGATGCAGAGTGCTCCATAGTTCTTGTGTTTAGAAACAAAAACAGCCAAACTCAGCGACGCAGAATTAAGCAGAAGGAAAAGATGATTAAAGAGGACAGGACCCCTGCTGTGCTGCTTTCAGACCAAGAGCAAGTATGTGTTTAAACAGTCTCTTTGAAGCTAAATGTGAAGTGAATGAGTTGGCTTAGAAGTCTGCATAGATCTTCAGTGTGTGTGTGTGTGTGTGTGTGTGTGTGTGTGTGTGTGTGTGTGTGTGTGTGTGTGTGTGTGTGTGTGCGCATTTACCTCTTTGAAGATAGCCCTCTTGTATGAGCAGAGGAATACTTTTACTGCAGAACTAAGTGGAGGGTGCAGCATACTATAAAGATCCAAGATAAGTATGTAAATGTGTGCGTGTGTGCGAGTGTGTGTGTGTGTGTGCGTGCGTGCGTGTGTGCGAGTGTGTATGTGTGCGAGTGTGTGCGTGTGTGTGTAGTTTAGGCAGGACTGGACATGACTTGCAGACCTGGTAGAGCTGACACCAGGTTTTAGCGTCTTGTCTGTGTGTCATTGACAGCCCAGAGGCAGTGCTTGTGTGTGTGGTTAGCTGGGAAGAGAAGTGTTTCACGTTTGACGGGAACTATAAAAGTATAACAACAGCTGTTAAATTGAGTCAAAACTACCTGATTCAGGTCTGAGGAGATGTGTGTGAATCTGTTTGTTGGTTAAAGGGGAAAAGCATCAGAGACTCAGAGATGTGTATTGACGTGTGTGTGTTTGTATGTTTTGCTGCCTTCACCAAACCTGCCCTGACTTGTCAGTCAGTTTTTAAAACATTAGATTTTGAAGTGCACAGACTACGTATTTCCTTCAGTTAGAGAGATGGACACATTTTCAGCTACATTTGGAGGTGTTTTGCATTTCTTTTTAGAATAAATTTACAATTTGTTTCACGACAATTAGCATGAAAAAGCAAGCAGCTTTTTCCAGTCAATTTAACATCAAGCCCTGTCTTGGTGCTTTCCTTAAACCCCTAACCCCCAACCTCTTGATCTTACAGCAGGCTTTGTAGAGAGGGGACGTGTAATGAGTGGGTGGAGAATAGTTAACCAGGAGATAGCACATGTGTGTGTGTGTGTGTGTGTGTGTGTGTGTGTGTGTGTGTGTGTGTGTGTGCGTGCGTGCGTGCGTGCGTGCGCGCGCCTGGACGTCCAGAGTTCTACCACTACCAACTAAAATATAAGAATTTACCTAAATTACATCTTGCTCTTTCTCCTGGCAACAATTATAACAATAAACACAAACTTTGCAATATTTTCAAATCTAAAAAAAAATCACTTGAACTTAAAAGACCACCAATATCTGAAATTTATAACATATGAAAACTTTTTTTCTGCTTTTTCATTTTTACATGTTTAAACTCTAAATTGTGATGGCCACTGATGCTGAGAGGAGCCAGTTGAGTTGGCTCGGGCCCCTGGTTAGGATGGCTCCTGGATACTTTATTTATTTATTTATTTATTTATGTGTTTATTTTTAATCACAATTGCCTATTTTTTGCTCATTTTAAATATATTTTTAAACATTTTCTAAATGCTTTTTTTATATTTTTACATTTTTTGCTTTTGTGAAGCGCTTCGTGATTTTTATCCTGAGAGGCTCTATAGAAATGATTCTTCTTCTTCTTCTTCTTCTTTTCTGATGAGGTTTTTCAGGCACGTCCAGACTAAAGGAAGGAGACCTAAAGGAAAACCCTGGATACAGTGGAGGGATGCTTCTCAGCTGGCCAGGGAACGCCTTGGGATTCCCTTGGAGAAGCTGGCCCAAAAATGCTGGGGAGAGGGAAGTCTGGGTCTCTGCTCAGGCTCCTGCCTCTGTGACCTGACCCCAGATGAGCTGAGGAAAACGGATTGATGGATGGATCAATGCACGAGGACCCAGCAGGTTTTATTTGGGCTGATATCGAAGCCAAAACTCAGCTTTTATGTAAATAAGATTTTGTCCAACCTCTTTGTTTCAACAAAACACAACCAACCTTATTACTATGTAGATACTGATAAGCCTCTGAGTTTTTCAGAATGCCTCGCTGTCAGACATGACATAATATCTAAAAATGCTACTGTGTGTTAGCTTTGGCTCCTCTATTGATTGTAAAGGTGTTGAGCTGTGACAACTAGTGTTCCCACGTCTCTAAAAAGCCCATAAAAATGTATTAGTGCGAACAGATGGCCTCATCATCAATGGTCGCCATGTTAACAAACGTTGGACCAGAAGTTGGTCATATATCTATCATGGGAGGGCTCACGGGCTAAAAAAAGCTAGGAGAGTGTCACAGTCGTCTTAAGGCACTTTACAAAGCAAACATTCCAACAGAACCTACAGACGTGAACAAAATTGTTGGTGCCCTTCACTCAGTGAAAGACAAACTCACAATGGTCACTTGAATCTGGCAAAAGTAATAATAACTAAAACTTCTATCAAATTTAACCAATGAAAGTCAGAAATTGCTTTTCAACCATACATAAATGGAATCATTTAAAAAATAAACTCATTGAACAGGCCTGGACAAAAAAGATGAAGGTGACCCTAGCTAAATATTTTGTGGCACAGCCTTTTGAGGCAATCACTGCAATCAAACAATTCCTGTAACTGTCAATGAGACTTCTGCTCCTCTCAGCAGGTATGTTGGCTCACTCCTCATGAGCTAACTGCTACAGTTGTCTTAAGATGGAAGGACGCCTTTTCCAGATGTCATGTTTCAGCTCCTTCCAAAGATGCTCAATAGGAACCAAGGTCAGGGCTCATAAGCCCTTTTTTACAAGACATACTATGCCGGCAAATTGGCGTTATGTTACCGCAATGGTGTGTCTTATAAATGCACCATGCCGGCATGGCGTTTCATGACTTTTGTGGCATTCGTTCCACCTTGCTTGGTAGTAATATTGCAGTAATTGTCTGTTACATAAATGGAGAGAGGGTCGTGATGACGTGGGGAGTTACTGCCGAGCTCCCAGGGCCGGCTTTGTCGGCAGGCGACACAGGCGGCCGCCTGGGGCGCCATCTGATGGATAGGGCGCAAAAAAAAAGAAACGTTAATTAAATTTATGTTTGTAATATGAAATGCACTCTCTACATACTCAAAATTCCCCTCTGAAATGACATGAAATTAAAACATCAATATTTAAATTCTAATGATCTGGCTGCATGACGAGCTCTCGCTTGGGCCACCGCTCCGATGCATTTGACCGTTAAGGTTGCCGTAGTCACGTGCGTGGTTAGCACTGTGGGACATCCTGTTGTCGTTGCGTTGAAACTTTTGATATCTTTTATGATGAAAAGAACACCTAAGCCATCGGGATCAGCATTCTGTAAGCGAAGGAAGGAAGAAAAAAAAAAACGGGCCCAAAGCAGAGGTATGTAGACTTTATACATTTGGCAAAGGAACTTTTTGTGTTAGCATTGTAGCTAACTGCCTCTCCTGCCACGCATGGTCCACGGACGGACCCTCGCTAGCTGTTTACACACACAATACAGTATCTGTAACTTTAACCCATTAATTTTACCTTTGAATCGTCGTGTCCAGATGCAGTGAGACAATGTTGAGTCTCACTGTGATGATGAAGAATGTAAGGTTTTTGGAGCTTGATTGCAGCCTTTTATGAGCCTTGTTTCAAGTTTTAAGTATGCATACAATATGAATTTAATATTTGTATATCAGAAGAACGTTAGGTGTGGGTGTAGCAAATTTTCAACTTTGTCCGACACATCGGGCGGGCGGCACCAACTACCCCTGACTGCATCCCGGAGATCGGGGCGGGGCTAAATGTGGGCGGGGTCAAACGTTTAGAGGTGGGCGGAGACAACTATTTGACTCCTGCGTCTTGCCCCTCTCTCAATGGAACCAGGAAACCGCTATGCTATGTGTGTGTGCAATGCTGTGACAGGTGTCGGGACAGAGGGAAGTAGCTGCCAAAATGGAGGTAAGCTAGGATTTTTCTTTCTCTGTTTTAACAATATCGAGGACCATTGTTGGGCGAACGTTTTATTAACTTGGAAATTAAAGGTTTTTTTTCCCATTATGAGTTTTAGATGATACATATAGCCTATTTTACACATGCGGGGCGACTTACTTTTGAGGAGAAATGTTTACAGGGTTCCCACGGAGTCTTAAAAGCATTGACTTTATGAATTTGAAAGTAATACCTTTAAAAGACTGGAGAAACCCTTCAATTTTGGCATCTGGGTCTTAAAATTTGTGTTGGATGTAAGTTTTCTGTACTGCATTTTTCTTCTGAAGTTCATCAAAATATTCCAAACAAGTGATGACACCAAGAGAAGCATTCGTATTAATAAAGGCTATTTTTAGACATTTATTTCAATTTTGTGTCTTTACTGTTTGCACTGTTGCTTTTATACAATAGAAATACTGCAAGAAATTAGGGTAATAAAATTAGCAATAATAAAAAAAAGTCTTAAAATTAAACTAAAATATAGGCAACAAAAATTATTGTTATGGCTCTAATGTCAAACCAGATCGGTTATATTTTTAACCATTTGTTTAAAAATATAACCGATCTTCTACCAAGTGCCCACCCAGTGTTTTGTCAAAATATATTGGTAAAGTTGTATAGATAAATAAATGAAAACTAGTTCAATAATTTTATTTTATTTATTTACTTTTTTGCTGATAGTGCCGTGAAATAGGTATTAATTTTCCATATGGCTTTAGAAAGATCTTAAACAGACTTAAATTTAAGTTGAAGAAACCTGTAGGAACACTTTTATAGCTTTGGGGAGATATGTTGTGTGGTCATGATTACTTTTTGGTGGAAAATATATTTTACAGGGGGAAATATGTTAGTTTTTTAAGCTTTTTATGTTCGTGTCTGAGTTCTACACCTGATGGGCTTTATTATTATGGTTAGAGTGCTAATCTGATATGTGTAATTATATAAACGTTTTGCTCAGTCAAGTGTCAACAGAATAAAATGAATGTTTTCATAGTGAATGAATGTTTTCATTGTATCACCAAGGTCTGAGGAAGACAAGAGTGCAGGCACGAAAAAGACGGAGAGAGGAAAGAGTAAAACAGGTGAGAGACAATTTGATTAATTCTTGTAGTTTAACTGTTGCTTGCAGACTGAAGCATAATTCCTTCACTTATTTCAGGGCCTGGAAGTGGTCCCTCCTAAGAAGTCCTGCCATACTGAATTAGTCTGTGCAGCATCAGGTATTGTTCAAACAAGTATTATTGTACACAACCCCCTAGGTTGTCGAAATGGGATGTGGGAAGATTCAAGATTCAACCTTTTGTCATATGTACAGCTAGAAAAACACGCTTTCTGCACAATGAAATTCTTACTTTGCCAAGATTAGAAAATTAAGACCGTTCCAGACAGAGCACTTTTTTTTCAAAGCAAGTTTTTCAGTCATTTCTCTATTTTCATTAATCCAGAATGCTAAGGAACTGATCTTTTTTACAACTTGCACTGTTAATATGCTTTTTTATGAACCACAGTCTTTTTCCTTTCTAGCAGAGGCTGAGAACTTGCTGGAACTGGACACAGGGAACAGAGTATGTTTTATATTGTCGGCTTTTCTTGTGTCATTGTTTCTTCTCCAACCTCTATTTTAATTAGAGGTGTCAAATAATTCCATTACTTGCAATTAATTTTTTACAGCCATGATTAACGTGTTGTATATTTTAATTATGTTTATCATTTTTAATCTACTGCTTCTTTATGGGACTTTTAAATAAACCATTTTCTTTTCTTGTTCTTGAAGGGTTGATGTAAACTCATAAGTTGAAGGGTTGACATTACAGTGACAAGACCAGTGAGAGATTAGCTGCAGCAGTGTTTATTTCAGCGACCTTGTTATCTTTACTGTTTTTTTCACCCTTCTTGCAACTTTTTCCAAAGTTATTGTTACCATTTGGATGTAATGGGTGTGTCACTGAGCATCAAGGCTGCTGACAGCTTCTCTCCTGTATCAGACGCACCTCCGTGCTGCAGTTTGGAAAGACCACAGCATCAGCTGTTTGGCTAGCTGTTAGCATTGAAAATAAGGCTTATATTATGTACAGTTATTAGATTAAATTGAAAGATTAGATTACTTTCAGATCATACATAATTAATGTAAAATATGTTTTTAATCTCTTGACAGCAGTAATTTTAATATTGTCTTTATTTTTGATTAGGAGAATTCTCTGCTTGAGGACACCTTTGAGGCAGCAAGTTGGTGTACCACAAGGTCCTTCAAAGGAAGCCTTTCCCTTCCCCAGGTCATCACCATGGACAGGGAAGCTTGCCGGAGGGCAGTGGAGAGGTTATGCTTCTGTGATGGCCTGGATGAAGAGGAGATGAACGATTGCAGGGAACCGTTCCTGTTCATGTTTAGTTTTCAGTCAGACTATGAGGAGTTCTGCAGAGAAATTGAGGAAAAAAGGAAGATGAAGGTGTTTTCTGGTTTTGAAATGCCATAGTACAGCGGTGTCACAGTTTTTGCATTCTTTTTCCTCCTCACATTGTTTTTTTGGAGGTTCTCTTGTTTTTGTGTGCTTTTTGGTTCATTTGTTTGTACTTTTTTTTATTCCTGTGTTGGCTGTTTGCTCTATTAAATTTACCTTTTTTGAAAAATGTAGTCTGCATTCTTGGGTGTCTCACACAATGTCTCACCACCCCGCCTCAAACCCTGGCATGTTTTAAGAAGTATCAGCACAATTTAAGTCTCTGTTCCTCTTAATGTAGCTGATATAACTGAGTGTACAACAAGTTTACCCGTGTCTGTCTGTACTGTTTACACTCACTTGGGAAATGACTATTAAAATAAAGGCAGCATTGATAAAATCAACTATTAAAATGGTTTTGACAGGTTTAAAGAATAGTCTTGTAAATGCTTGAACCTTTTATATAGGTACCAAAAGTATAGCTAAAAGACACAAATACCTATGTGCTATAAATACACATACCATACAAAAGTAGAAAAAAGAATAAAAATATCAGAACAGATTGGATCAAAAATGGCGCCTGTAATTATCTGCTCTTTAAAATTATCATGACATCCAGCAAACAAGTCATTTGATTACCAATGTTATGCTTTACATGGGTTTTGTGGGTTTTTAGGGCTTTCTAACCCTTAGAAAGGGGCTACTCGCAGTTTCCTGGTTCCATTGAGAGAGGGGCAGGAGTCAAATAGTTGTCTCCACCCACCTCTAAACGTTTAACCCCACCCACATTTAGCCCCGCCCCGATCTCCGGGATGCAGCCAGGGGCCGCGGCCGTGGCGGGGGCTCCCCCGCTGCCGCCGGGCCCGGCGGGGAGTAAGAACTGCCTAAACACAGCATGACATCTTATGCCGTCTCTTTCTTGTTTATGCTGCAGCGTCTTCTATCCAGGCATCACGCAGCAGCAGAACATTTACTGAGCTACAATCTCAGCATCTAGAACCAGGTGAGTTACTTGTTAGGCTATTTGTAATCAGCAGTAGAAATGGACTTTTTCAAATTAAACGGCTTATCACATATATTGATATGCAAAATTAATTTATTTAAATCCACACACCAGACACTTGTTTTTGGCACAATCAGTGCAGCGCTGATTTAGCATTGAGAATAATAAATAATCTGAACATACACATCTGATTGTCTCCTTAAGATGTTATTGTCAATTAGGCTGTAAATTTGTAAAAAAGAATGGACATTAGTTTTTGTGACATTAGTGAGTCATCTTCAAGGCATGAAGGTTTATGCCCTGAAGAAGGTAGTACCGAAACCCGTCGGTGTTTCCTTGTTTAATAAATGAAATCCTCAGAGTGCCTCAGATCACCGGTTCTTCTTCCTCATATTCTACAATTTAGTTGATGCTGAAGAGCACCTGAGAGTGAGACATACTTTTTTTTTTCAAATATTCCCCATGGATGTGCTCACTTCCACCTGTTTTTGATCATTTTATTCATGTTTTCATAGAACAGATAAAAAAAAGATCAATAAAATAAAAAGTCCAGTAACCTTAAAAATAATGAAAAGCATCACTGCACATGACTGAGGAATACTGAATGTGAAAGTGGCACTGTTCTTAATTCATGCATCAGAGGGTTAAGTTGCTTTGTGTGTGTGTGTGTGTGTGTGTGTGTGTGTGTGCGTGCGTGCGTGTGTTTATTTTCTCACAGAAGAAGAACCCAACACCAGCAGACTCAGTGCTCCAATCCAACAGCCTGAAGAGACACCATCATCAGCTTCAACAGATGTCTGTGAACATGTAGGAGCTGCTGGCCCCATGGATCCTGCTGACTGGCCACAGCAGTTGAACAAAATGGAAAGTAGAACTTTCTTTGTGATGACACTTTGATATTTGAGTTTTTCTTTTGATTGCACAGTTTAATGCTGCTGTTGATTTTGCGTCCTCCAATGACATTTGCACAACATTTTGAGTTGTTGGTTATTGTAATATTCTCAGGTTACTTATCTTTCAAGCTTACATTTATTCTTCAGGCTGTTGACTTTAAAGAGTTGCTGTGTGAATATTTAAAATAAAAAATTAGTAACCAAGGAATAACTGTGGAGTTGCTTTTTCCAATGTGTGGTGGGTGGGTGGACTTGGGTTTGGGTGAGAGGCATGCAGGCGCGGAGGGGGGGGGGGGGGGCACATGGGCAGCCTTGCCTTGGGCACCAAATTACCTAGAGCCGGCCCTGCGAGCTCCTGATGATTTGTTGCACTTTTTTCAATCTTCCTGCCTTACTGTGTTAGATCAAATAGCCCCTATGAGAACTAGACGCTCTAAAGTTCAGTCGGATCCCTGGATCAATGCAACTACCAGATCTGTCAGGCATGAGTGCAGAAGAGCCGAGCGTAGATGGAAAAAGGATAAGCTCCAGATTTCCTACCAAATAATGTTAGATACCTGGGCTCGTTACCAGAAAGTAGTTAGAGATGCCCGTAATAAAATTTTTTCAAATATTATTACTGCATCCTTTGGCAACCAGCGTGTCCTGTATCAGACCCTCAATGCTGTTCTTTCAGCCAGTGACCACCACTTTCTTACTACCTCAGATGCTCAATGAGCTAAATTTTTGAAAATTTTTCTAGGAAAAATTGCTAGCATCCGGTCCCAGATTTCTTCTCCCTATGTCACTAGTTTTCCTGAACCAATCCTGCATCGGTCTCTTGATAACTTTGACGTACTTTCTTTGTCCTCTCTTGAGAACCTCCTGTCTGCCTTGACGCCGTCAGGTTCTCCTGTTGACCCTGTCCCTCCACACCTCCTTAAAGAGACATATTCTGTCACTGGCCCCCTTTTGCTGAACATTATTAACAACAGCTTATCCACTGGTGTTGTACCCTGTGCTTTTAAACATGCAGTAGTTTAACCTGTTCTGAAGAAGCCTGGCCTTAACACCTCTGTTCTGAGTAATTTTCGTCCGATCTCTAAGCTTTCATTTCTATCAAAACTACTAAAGCGTGCTGTTTTTAACCAAATTATTTCTTACCTTGATGATCATGGTTTAATGGACCCCTTCCAGTCAGGCTTCCGATCCCTCCATAGCACTGAGTCAGCTCATCTTCGTGTTTTTAATGACATTTTATTAACCCTTGACCCTGGTTCTAATGTATTGCTGACTTTGTTGGATCTATCTGCTGCTTTTGACACGGTTGATCACACTATTCTGCTGACTTGGCTGAACCAGCTGGTCGGCATCCAGGGGACTGCCTTAGATTGGTTTAGGTCCTACTTCTGTGACCGCAGCTTTAATGTTATGATGGGTAGTGCTGCCTCCCCCTCTGCAGCTTTGACTTGTGGTGTTCCTCAGGGCTCTATTCTTGGACCACTTTTATTTAATTTATATATTTTGCCCCTGGGTGACATTTTTAAAAAACACCACATTGACTACCATTTATATGCAGACGATTGCCAATTATATGCCTCTGTGAAGCCTAATGACTCCTTACAGCCTCTTGTTGAATGCTGCAATGATGTGAAGAGCTGGCTGTCTGAAAACTTTCTTTTGCTGAATGATGCCAAGACAGAGGCTATCATTTTCAGCCCTAAGACTTCTCAAAGTCCCCAACTGACCCTTCCTTTTATCACAAGTGGGTTGAAAATGTCAGGTCGGATTGGCTGAGCTGAAGCGTAGTGGAGGTTGCTTGTAGCGTGGCTGTGTGACCCAGAAGCGGAGTGGCTAGGGTTAGGTTGAACAGAGCACACAGCTTTGATCTAGGAACGGCGACGCAGCGCTCAGATAGAGCCGAGGCTGAGCGGCGGTTCCGAATAATTAAAGAAGCTGTCTTACCGGTGGTAGGAAGCAAGGAAAGATCTCTTCCCTGGTTTGATGGTGGACGATACTGAGAACTAGGTTTGACGTATGTCTAGTACAATGACTGAGTGACAACTCCGTGGTGGCACTTCCCTAAATAGAGTTGACGTGATGATGTTGCAGAGCCGCGCCGGCGATGGGAATGCTGGGATGTGTAGTGCTCCGCCTGCGAGGCAAGTAGAGATGGTCAGGAGGAGGAGTTAGTGACAGCCCCCCCCCCCCCCCCCCCCCCCCCCCCCCCGCGAGGGACGGCCTCAGAAGTCCCAGGGCGGCGGGACCAGAATTCAGTCAACAGGCCCGGGTCCAAAAACGAGCGAGCGGGCTCCCAAGAGCCCTCCTCCGGGCCATAGCCCACCCAGTCCACCAGGTACTGCCAACCACGTCCCCGGCAGCGGGCATTCAGAATCCTGAGAACAGAGTACACATGATCCTCTTCAACACAGCGGGGCGGAGGCACTCGAGTCAGAGGAGGGTGGAGAGGAGAGGAGACCACTGGCTTGAGCTGGGAGACGTGGAAGACCGGGTGAATCCTAAGGGCGGTCAGAAGGCGCAGCCGGTAAGTAACCGGATTGATGACACTCTGGACCGGGAAAGGCCCCAGGAAGCGGGGAGCGAGCTTCCGGGAGCCCGACGGCATCCTCAGATTGGTGGAAGAGCCACACCTGGTCACCAGGCTGGAAGACGGGGCCTGGCCGGTGGCGGCGGCGATGTTGACGTACGTATTCCTTATTGGCCCAGTTGATGCTTCACGGGCCCGGATCCAGGTGAGACGACAGCGGCGGACCAGAGTCTGAGCAGCAGGAACCTCCACCTCAGGCACCTGATGGCTGAACAGAGGGGGCTGGTACCCATAGCACGTCTCGAAGGGAGAAAGACCCGTGGCAGAGGAGGTATGGAGGTTGTGAGAGAGTTCCGCCCACAGGAGGTAGTGGGGCCAGGTGGACGGTTGGGACGAGGCGAAGCAGCGCAAGTAGCGTCCAAGCTGCTGATTCGCCCGTTCCGTCTGGCCATTAGTCTGAGGATGATACCCGGAGGGGAGGCTGGTGGAAGTACCGACCAGACGGCAGAAGGCCCTCCAGAAACGTGAGACAAACTGGGGTCCCCTGTCGGACACCACGTCCTGGGGAAAGCCATGGAGTCGCACCACTTGGTCGAGGAGGAGTTCAGCCATTCTCTTGGCAGTGGGGAGACTATCCAAGGCCACTAGATGCACGGCCTTAGAGAACCGGTCGGTGATGGTGAGGTCCCTGGTCAGTAAAACATTCTGCGGCGCCGGTGTCGAGAAGGGCTTCCAGTGGGACCGGCCCTTGGTCCAGCTGGAATGTGACCGGGAGGTTGGTCATTCTCCTCTCCTGCTGTTTTGCCCCGTCCCGTTCTTCACGGAAGCTGCTGTTCCTGGAGTACTCTGATGGAGGTAAAAACCCCTACGCACGCCATCATTCTCCGGGGTGGTAGGGCTGGTCTTCTTGCTCCGTGGTCTGCTTCCCTTCACCCGAGCCTGCCTGAGGATCCTGTCGAGTCACGGTGTGCACCTACTCAGAACCGTGGTCGAGTACCTGCTGCCGCTCCTGGTTCCCTCGTGTCGCTCCTGCGGTTTTCGTCCCACTTCCTGGTCCACGCTTGCAGGGTCTGTGCCTGCAGGTCCTTCACGTGGCAGTTCCTGCTGGGTCCTATGCCTGCTGCTGCAGTTCCTACTGGGTCCCACGCCTGCTGCTGCAGTTTGTTTCCTGTCCAGTCAAGTCTTCGTATTCAAGTCAAGTCTTCGTGGTTCAAGTCAAGTCCTCGTGGTCAAGTCTTCGTGGTCAAGTGTTCGAGGTCAAGTGTTCGTGTCCAGCCAAGTCAAGTGTTCGTGTCCAGCCAAGTCAAGTGTTCGTGTCCAGCCAAGTCAAGTGTTCGTGTCCAGCCAAGTCAAGTGTTCGTGTCCAGCCAAGTCAAGTGTTTGTGTCCAGCCAAGTCAAGTGTTTGTGTCCAGCCAAGTCAAGTGTTCATGTCCAGCCAAGTCAAGTGTTCCTGTCCAGCCAGGTCAAGTGTTCCTGTCAAGTCAAGTGTTCGAGTTTCCCTGGTCCCATGTCAAGTGTTTGAGTTTCCCTGGTCCCAAGTCTTCGAGTCTCCCTGGTCCCAAGTCTTTGAGTCTGAGTTTCCTGGTCTGTCCCAAGTCAATTCTTCGAGTCTGAGTTTCCTAGTCCGTCCCAAGTCAAGTCTTCGAGTCCGAGTTTCCCAGTCCGTCCCAAGTCAAGTCTTCGAGTCCGAGTTTCCCAGTCCGAGCTCAAGAGACCCTTCGTAAGTCGGAGTTGTTACGCCTGATCCGAGAGGCCCCTGCTCCGCGACCCTGGTCTGAGTTCGAGGAGACTTTGTAAGTCGGAGTTGTGCCGCCTGATCCCAGAGGCCCCTGCTCCGCAGCCCCGGACTGAGTTCTTTGTTCCCTAGTCACGTCTTCTGTGTTCCCTAGTCATGTGTGCCCGAGTCCAGTCTTCGTTGTTCCCGAGTCTCCTGTGCTATGTGGCTTATGGGCGTCTGGTATCCGTCCCTTAAGGCAGGGTGGGGGGGTGGGTGGGTACTCTCATGATCCGCCCCGGCCTCCCTGACTGTGTCTCTCCTGCCTTGATTAACCTTATTGTTCTCACCTGTCCCTCATTACTCTGCCCATGTGTTCCTTATTTTCCCCAGTGTATTTATACCTCCCTCCTTGTTGCTGTCTTCATCGGATCATTGTTGTTTGTTCATGCGTGTTTTGTCCCGTCGCTCCCGTTCCACCATTAAACCATTTTTATTTTTTCATCCGTGCCTGCTTTCCTGCCTCCTGAACCCTCCACCACACTTGGTCCGCCATCTCCACCCTTCACACCATGACAACGGCAGCCATTTTGAGTTTAGCACTGAAGGATTTTCCTAGCCTGGCAAGCCAAACTAAATAAATGTATTATTTAGTCTGGCCACGCTCCATTGACGGCTCTCGGTTGTGGGTCGGGTTCTACCGTTGTCTTTCAAATGATCTCTGCATTCCACTGGACAATGAATGTGACATACTCTTGTTTCACTCTGTTGCATCATCCCACCCACCAGGCATAGAGTGCCCTGATTGGCCCACAAAGCGGATAAAGCTCTGTGATTTGTTCACTAAGCAGATAGAGCACTATGATTGGCCCACCATTATGGACCAATCACAGCTCTTTATGCATTTGAAACCCCTCTAGAGAGCTGTGATTGGCTAGCCAGAGTTTTGGTAGGAGCTGCGGAGGTTCCAATGGAGCGTGCCTAGACCAAACTATGCAAAGCAAGAATTTGGTCTAGTTCAATAGGCTAGGATTTTCCAGCTCCTTTAAGGTGAATACAGTATATTTTCATGTCCTTTTTCGAGTGTATGTGGCACTGTGCACAATTTATTGTGTAACGGAGATAGAATATCCCCGCTGGAAGTCCGCTTCCCTCGGTGGCCGCCTGATCCCCAGCTTACCACCCCGGTTGAGCTTACTAGCATTAAACCGCTAATAACTGAGCTTTAACACAAAAGAGCGTCTCTGCAAACACGAACTGCATATGCTATAGTCCGAATTATAAAGATAACGCACACGAATGTTTTAGGCCCCACTAGTTAGCACTTATGCTAACTGGCGGAACCGGTGAGACAGTCGGTGTACGCGTCCCGACAACCTGTCAAGCCGTTTTGACGTAGTGTGTCTGTGTCTCAAAATCCGCTATGCCTAAGAGTAAAACTCCGAACCCAGTTTGTGCAAGTTTAGAGGTGTTTTATTCACTGTTTGTTTGTAAAACTTCCCGGTGATGTCACCGACTCGCCACCATTTTGAGAGTACGCAGGCGGACACACGGTGACGTCAGCACCTCCGCCCGCACCCACCATTGGTGCTCTGCCGCCATCTGGCGGGTTTTTCTGTTCATTACATTCATTTTGGTGAAAAGTCATTATTGATTTTAAAAAAATGTCTGAAGGAGAGAAATTAGCCCTTCCCTCACTGGGAAAACAGGTTATTGATGCAGTTGAGTCTGTTGTAGGACAGGAAAACTTGTCTAATCACGGCTTTGCTGAAGGTTTGCAGAATCACCAAGCTGATGAACTGATGAAGTTATTGCAAACTAAGATTGGAAATCTGCCCAACACAGGTAAACCTCTTAAATCAGCTGCCCGCACAGAGTCCCTGGTGGAGTTCGCTGTATTGTTAGTGCACCTCTGGGACAGAGAAGTGGACACAAGGTAAAATGCGTGCTCTTCTTGAACAGTCAAAAGCAGGTGGTTCTGACCCTGAGAAGAAGCTGAGCAATGCTCGGCAACAACTATCAGAAACCCAAGACCAGCTATCAACAGCTCAGACAGAGATTGAAAAATTGTTAGATGACAAGGGTCAGCTGGAAGAGAAAATTACCATCCTGGAAAGTGATAAATATGATTTAAAATATGATGTCACTGCACTTAAAGCCCAGGTAGCACAACGAGAGAATGACCTGGATTATTGACAATCACAGATTTCTGCACTCAGAAGAGAAAAACAGGAATCACTCCAGCGATCTCCTCCTCATCCTCCATCACCACCTCCTCCTCTGGCTGATGCTATGCATGCTGTTCCACCGGTTGCAAGTGCGGCAGGTGGGAGGGCACCTGCTGAAGCAGGGAGGGGACATTTACCTCCGGCTTTTCAGCCAAGCCAGTTTGTGCCACCTCCAGCCCCTCATCCTGGCTACCTGACTCCTCAGCCAGTCCGTCCGTTCCTGCCTCCAGTCCATCCGTTCCCACCTCCAGCTCATCCGTACCCGCCAGGCCATACATATGTCACTGAGGTGTCCATCTACCAGGCCCTCCTCATAAATCTGGTACCCGTGAGACGCCGGCTCATCACCTCTACTTGCCCCTAGCATGCCGCAAGGAGGCCCTCACCTGGGGTCACTCCTCCAAATGGTCCGGCCATCCCGGGGCAGCATGTACCATCCAAACACTGTCAAGTGGTGCTCGCTGCAGAACTACAAAGGCGGAGCTGCACCAGAAGGTGGAGCTGCACCAGAGTCAGCCCCGCCCATTCCGGAATAAGCCCCGCCCATTCCATCAGAGTCAGTCCAATTCCTTCCATTTGTCAGACTTGATAGCATTCTGGAACCAAAGAGGGTGTTATAGCTAATATCATCTAAAATGCAAGATTGAGGACTGAGTTGAGAGGTTACTTGAACCATTTTTGTAAAGGTTCTATATAATTAAAGATCTAACTTTTGGAACTTTTTATCATGTTATGTTGTCATGTCCTCCTAATCAATCAATCAAAGATACTTTATTAATCCCAGAGGGAAATTAGAGAAAGCTGCCAAAGCCATTTTTGGCCTCATTCACCCATTTTCCTCCCATCTCAGCTTCAATGTGGTCCTCTCCTCCGAAGCGGGTCTGGTCTTGGTTCTCAAATCTGGAAATTCTGTGAATTTTCTGACAAATTACTTCTGAAATGACTTCTACCGAGACACCGCCGAAAAACCATACATCCCATCTACAAAAACACACTCGATGACACAATTACATGTGACGCCACTAGCTTGTTATCAGATGTTGTAGTGAAGTGGTTGTGCAGTCAGCTTAGTGTGTGGTTTTGCGCAGGTTCGCCTCCTGGTAGCGGTGCAAACTTTTCTTCTTTTCTAGCTACACTTGCCAGTACTATGTTTACAACCATTTATTGGTATACTGTTTAAAATATAATGACTAATGTGTTTTTTTATGTATTTGTTTATTTAGCCAGTGTGAGTCCATTTGTGAGCAGAGTTTCAACTAAAACGCTGTTTAGGAACGACCAAATTCAAAGAACTTTTAGATAAATGAATATGTTGCAGAAAATAAACATTACAACTAAAATATAAACAAATTTAATGTTTCAGCTGGCTAAATAGATTGCTGCCGACCCCACCGAGAGTCGAACCAACATCAGCTGAGGGGAAAGCAAAACTTAAGTTTGACGATCTTGCCAGTATCCTACCATAACCCATTAAACAATTAGCCTTAAATGCTTTTGTAGGCTGGTTCTGTTGGAGCAGCTATGCGCTGATATTCGCTAAAAGAAACCTTTTCTTTTCAGGATATGTTCAGGCTTTGTCATGTAGCAAGTTATATTTATCTTGCTTAATTGGAGCATAGGACATAGCATTAACATTTGTAAACTAGTAACAGCCGTAATTCATGTGGGTCAGGTTAGTTTGCGATAAAATAAAATAAAAAATACAGAAAAAGTCAGTGGGCTAGGCTGTTTGTGTGAATGGGCGGGGCTGACTCTGGTGCAGCTCCACCTTATGGTGCAGCTCCGCCTTTGTGGTTCTGCAGCGAGCACCCTCTCAATACTGTGGTGCTCCCTCTGGTGGCCTACCATAGCAAGGGACGTAAATGAGTACATGGCTGCCTGGGAGACCTGTGCCTGCAGCAAGACGTCCACGCAACCTCCCACCGGCAACTTGGCTCCTCTCCCAGATCCCCGGAGACCATGGACCCACCTGGGACTGGACTTTGTCACTGGACTGCCGAACGTGAACGGCCTCGACACCATCCTCACCATCATGGACCGTTTCTCCTAGGTGGTTCACCTGGTGGCCCTGTTGGGGCTCCCTACGGCTAAAGAAACATCGGAGCTCCTTCTACAACATGCCGTCCGCCTCCATGGGTTCCTGCTCGACGTTGTCTCAGACCGTTCACGGCCTGGTTCTGGAGGGCCTTTTGTCGCCTTGTGCAAGCCACCACCATCTTCTCTACAAGCATGCATGTAGCGACAGTGGAGAGGAAAACTTCTTTAACAGGAAGAAACCTCCAACAAAACCTGGCTTAGTGTGAGCACTAGCAGCCATCTGTCACCAATCACTGGGGATTTCTTTTTCAGCTGTTTTGTAAAAAGCACTAAATTCACCTTTCTTTTGATAATTGCAGAGGCCTTCAATATGTTTTCAACTTAATTTTGTCACATTTAAATGTCTTAAATATTTATCACAGTTTCTCTGATCATGTGAAACAAAAAATTTATATTTTTAATTATAAAGAATATCTTACAGAAGCACATTTGCAAATCACAAAGGTTTTAGGCCTGTAGTTTTTAGATCTCTGTACTTGATTTACAACTTGAGTTGAAGCATCCGGTTGCTTTTAGCCATGAGCAATGATTGGAATATGAGTGTTAAAACTTTTATAGAAAACTATAAAAACTGTGTGTGAAAAGTCTTAATTTGCATATGAAAGTTTGCAAATAAGAAAAAATCAAACTTGAGAAATTTAAGAAAAATATTTAAGATTTGATACATCTGGTTTCTAGGGCAGGTTGTTTTTTAGGTAGAGAAGACTAGACCAACTCAAACTGGACTTCTGGTGGTTATTGAAGTATGAGAGTGGTTGTGGTGAGGGTGGAGGTGATGTTTACTACTGGTCTCAGAGAGATGGCCTGCTGGTACTGAAACACGGGATGACCTCACCACCAGCTACCTCTGATCAGCTGCACCAAGTCCATTCATCAGTCCTGACAGAGAAAAATGAAATCAGGAAGCGTTTGATTACAGTTCTGAACTTCCACCCATCAATCTAGGTTCGCCAGGTCATGTTTGTAAATGAGAAGTGGTTCTCAAACAGTTTACTGGTGCCTGAATAAACAAAGGTTAAATGAAAATCTAGATTAAGCAAAAAGAAGACACAAAAAACTGAAACATGAACTCCAGTAAATTAATTTCCTTACCTAAGAGCTGTGTGTGTGTGTGTGTGTGTGTGTGTGTGTGTGTGTGTGTGTGTGTGTGTGTGTGTGTGTGTGTGTGTGTGTGTGTGTGTGTGTGTGTGTCTTTAGTTTGCTGTGAGGACACATTTTGACTGTTTAGAAAGTGAAAAAGGATGAAGCAGGCAGCAGTTGTTCTGGAGAGTTGAGAGGAGATGCAGGAAGGTTAGAGACTGACAGGACAGGAAAAACGCATCAACATATATACTGAACATTTGATGTTTGTAGGCTCAAATTATGAGGTTTTGTTTCCAAATAGGAGTTTACCACCACCGCCATTTTGTCTGTGTCACACGTCTCGTCATGCCTAGACAATTCAAAAATAGGAAAAGAGTGGAACTGATGGTGAGGCTGTTACAGTTGGGACAAATGAACCAATGTAGCTTCTAGCCAACTTAGCTAACCCAAGAAACTAAGAAGGGCTCCGGGGACAGGGGTAGCGAACCTGCACGGCCGGCTGGTTTCATGCTGGTCTCTTGTGGAGAACTAATATGAACTGGGACTGTTAAATTATAAACAGAGCCAGACCGCTGCGATCGTAGCCAGGCATCGTGGCCTTTTACATCAGCTCATGCTCCACAGTTGGAGATCAGCGGGACATTAGCTACATACTAACCCAAAGCTAACTGAGTTTTTCAGGCCTTTTTAGCAAGAAATACGTGGTGGAGCAACTCCATAGTGAAGGCACCTCCAGCTTGCTTGGTACCAAAATCGTAACTAGGTAAGCTGACCGAGGATATCAGGCTTTGCTGGTCCCCTGTGGTCAAAGATCCACGAGTCTGCTGTTGTCGACGGTCCCGGCTCTAGGAGCAGCAACTCGGCATTCGGCTCTGTGTTGACATGGAGCCAAGAGCCAAGTCAACTCAACAACTCAGGAATGTCAACTTGGCAACTGGCGCCGTGTCAACATGACGCCGAGAGTCGAGTCCTAGAGCTGGGACCATCAACAATGGCGGCCTCGTGGGTCTTTGACCGCGGTAGAACTAGGGTTGCAAGGATTAACCAGTTTGACTCTTAACCACGGTGTGAAACACTGCAGTTAAAAACCACCAGGACTGCTCCGTTTCCACCTAGGAACCGCTTCAAGTCTTCTGTGATGGGATATTTTAGAGTCCCAAGGAATTATGAACATGAGAGTCAGTCAGTGCGTTTACATGCAGCCAGTAACACTTTTAAAACCCGAATATTCGCAATAACCCGGTTCCGCACAGCCATGTAAACACAGCCAAAAACTCGGATATACTCATAACCGGGTTTTTAAAAACCCGGTTACTACACCTGGGGTAACCCTTTTCTAACCCGAATGTTTGGTCGTGAACACGTATACCGGGATATCCCCATCAAAGTGTGTGTTCTGCGCATGTTCTGTTCGCAAGGAATCTTGGTCTTTTGAGTAGCGAGACGTCTTGTATGCGCCAGAACACCGGAAGTAAACAAGTTGGGAGCAACATGGCGAGTCGCGGCACAGCACCACACTTTTGGAGTGACGAGGAAACTAAAGCGCAGACAAACGCGGTCGCTATCTCTTCCGAACTGGGAAACATGTTGTTGTTTTCACGGATACCGGAACAAGAATAACCGGAAATGACGCATATTGCGTCTACGTCCAGACGCTACCCCAACGTCAGCATTTAAATCGGGTTATGCAAGTTAGGGGTAACTCTTTCTATTTATGCTTGTAAACGGGTTATTCTGATCAACTCAGAAACCCGAATAATGACCTTAACCCGATCATAACCCGGATATTGGCTGCATGTAAACGTAGTCACTGAGGTTTGCTCACTTCCGGTGCCAGCCCCTAGTGGATGAGGGTGGAACCGCACTTTCCCCACTTCCGTGTTGGCTTCTTTTTCATCCCAGAAGTATGGGCGCCTGAAAAAAGTCAAATAAAAACAAGTTAAAACAAAACAAATTGCTTGCAAAGGAAAATGTAGGTAGAACTACATGATTTAACCTTTATTAAGCAATAATTTATGAGCATGTAATATTTGTACATTTGATACAATTCAGATCACCTTCAAAAGTCAGTCCCACACTCAAGGCTGTTTCAAGACATTTTGGGGCCCAAGGCTAAATAGACCCCCCCCCCCCCCCCAGAAGCCACTGTGTAATAAGTACACAAATAAGTAGTCGTCTTTGTTTTATCCAACATGCAAATCATCAGGAGAAATGTAAGACTCATTTTATTGTCAAGTGTAAGGTAGGAAGCATCTTTTCTGCTTGAAGTACTCTTTTATGTTTTTATTGACAGAACATACTTGTACAAACCAGTTTTAAATATTTCCATGAACTGGAACTTTTAAGGCTAATCTGGCAAAACCCCTTATCAAAGGTCAAGGAGACGAACATCTTTAGAAAAGGATTTACTACAACATAGTAAAGACAAGACAAAGTTAGTCGTCACACAAATAGATTTTAAAACATTTAAATGTGTTTGGTATCAGCCTTTTCAGATTTTAGACAATAGTAACGCTATTATATATTGTACAGTGTGTATTAGAAGGAGTTTCTTTTAAATCGTTAATAACTTTATGGCTTTAAGTGATTTTGGGGATGAATGGATGTTCAGGGACTATAAACATACAGTTTTACCAAGTAAATGCAACTTGAATGCCACCTTTTCATTCACAGTTACTAATCAGAGTCTCATCCTCTCTCCGCCTGCATAATTCTCCTCCTCGCCTTTATAAATCTTTCTCCACACTCCACCGCCTTCTCTCTGTCTGAGGGCAGAGACGGCAGATGTGTTGGCAGGTTGAATGACCTCTGTGATGAATGGCTTAGCAAACCCAGAGCATCCATCAGCACCAACCAAACTTGAGAGTGAACACCGAATGAAAAACAAGCTGCTGGTCAAAAGATGCAGTTTCTGTTCTGCTGCAAACTTTCAGCAGAGGTCTCAGCATATGGGTGCTGTACATGAGCGGCCTGGAGCTCCTCAGACATCTTCATAAAGTGATGAGAAGTCCTTTCTGGATGTGGTGCTGAAAAGTATGGATTTATTTATTTTTTTAACCTCACAGAAATGTTTCAGATCAACAAACACATTTTCGGACAAGGTTTACAAGACTAAAAACAAAATACAGTTTTTAAATGAGGATTTCATTCCTTGAGGATCTAAACCAATACATGAAAAGGTACCCCCCCCCCCCCCCCCAAAAGCATAAATGAACCATCAGTTATCACATTGTGTGGAAATTACTGAACAGGGAGGGCAATAATTAAGAAATCACTACAGCTGAACTTTTCTGAACATGTGATGTAGGCTAAAAGATCTCAAAAAGCAGCAAATCCCCCCCCCCAGAAGCCGCTGTGTAATAAGTACACAAATAAGTAGTCGTCTTTGTTTTATCCAACATGCAAAGCATCAGGAGAAATGTAAGACTCATTTTATTGTCAACTGTATAGTAGGAAGCATCTTTTCTGCTTGAAGTACTCTTTTATGAAAAGCAAGAAAAGAACAGCATCTAAAGCCCTGCACGTTTCATTTGGTTAAGCTTAAGGTCAGAAGTCACGATTCAACAATTAGAAAGTGACAGGCAATGGAACAAAGCCTCCATGAGAGAGTTTCAAGGCCGCTGGTGATCAAGAAACACTGCAAAGACTCATCCCACATTCTTCTTGATCTCTGGACCTTCTAAGTATTATGTGAGCTGATGAGACACAAGCAGAACTTTCTGGAAAATGTGCACCCTGTTCCTCTAAAACATCACCATAGCAACACTTAGACGTGCTGCTGTTTCAGGACCTGGACCACCTATGGAATCATGTTGTTCTCTAGTAGAACATCCTGAGGGAGAATGTTGGATTTTGATCTTAAACAGGAAGTAAAACGCTCCAAAGTGGCTAAATCTAAGAAGAGAGGAAGATATTTCCTCCACACAGATGTGAGAGATTTATTACCAGATCCACTTGTTACTACCGAGTGTTACAACCAGTTATCGAGTTATCGAGCAGCAAATCTACAAATACAAGCTAGCTTTTAAATGCAAAGTCACGAAACATTCAACCCTCAGGTAGGCTATCGTCCCTCGGTCACACCCGCCAGAACTGGAAACCAGCATTGTCAGAGGACGAGAGAGCACTAAACACAAGTTTCAGTTTTTTAGAGCCGAACATATTTTGTTGTCCACGACTTCAAATGGTATTTTTTAGGGATTCTGGTAGTTTGTCCTAAAGCTGAAGTGGTAGCAGCCATCTGTTTCTCCTTCTCTGTACCAGTGTACCAGTGGTGTTCTGTTGCTAAATGTGCAAGTGCGTAATGAACGGAGGAGGGAAGTGCAGAGCTGCAGCAACACAGAGACACACAGGACACAAACCAATAAACCTGACCTGAAGCCGGAGTACCCGGAGAGAACCCACGCATGCACACATTTTTTTGTTTTCCTCTCTTCGTCACTTCATAACAGAATTTTGTATTTTTTCAGGTTCTCTTTGTCTAAATTTGAAACTGAAACATTTTAGGGTGACAAAAAAAAAAGCAAAAATCAAACTAATTTCAAGTGAGGCTACATTTTTCACTTGGCTATTAGCCTCGCTGTAAACAGTTGCATCAGCATTAGTTTTTGGGGGGTGGATGTGGGGGGTATGGTGAAGGTTTACAAAGAGATCTACTGATGAGCAACGGACCGGGATTCTTATAGTTTCATCTCAGCAACTCAAAAGAAAATTTCCAGGCTCTGCTGCCACAATCGTCCATCAACCAGGTGCTGACAGACAGCGGACGTGCCCGCTCAGTTCAGTAATTACAGGAAGCAAAGGAGGAGCTGCTCCAGGCACATCCTGGCACCAGCCTCACCTGGATGACTTCCCTCTTATGTAAAACGGCTCCAAGTTGTTTTTGGTTGAGTTTTAAGGGCATGAAAAGACAAATGACTATAGATAGGAAATGTTTTAGCAGATTTGCAAGGCTGTCTCAAATGTTTCAAAGGGCTTTGTGGATTTTCTAACCTATCAATATATTTTTTATTCTAGAAACAAAAATGGACTGACTTAAACTGCTGGGCAGGAAGAATGTTCCTCAGTGGTGAGCAGCTTGTCCTTTGACTCTGTAATTCTGCTGCTAATTGTCTCAGCGGGGCAGCTGACCAAGATGTGGCTGCAAAAGCAGCCCAAGGGACGAAGGGAAGCATCGGGACAAATACATCACCCTCCCCTCTCCTTGAGAAGTGCCAGATCTTTATTTCACCCTTTTCTCCCGGCTCTTTCTGTCCCAGTGCCCACAAAGTGATTGGAAAGCACACAACAGCCTTTTTTGTTGACGTTCGATGGTGCGTGTTAATGTGGTCATTATCATCACCAAAGGAACAGGTTTTGGGCTTAGACAGGGTTTCATTGGGCACCCTTAAGAGCAGGCACACACACACACTTTCAGTGTGGGAAAAGAATGCTTCCAAAAGAGAGGGACAGCTGTTTGGGTGGCTTTTGAGGATGATGATCAGGTTAAACGTAGGATACAGTAAACTCCACCTGTGCACATGCCTCGGGCTGGGGGGGGGGGCGGGGGGGCTGGGGGCTGGGACCCTCTCAATCTGTTGGGTTCACTGAGAGGTGCAGGGACCACAAATAGAACCTATTTTATTAACTTTGTGAGGTTGTGAATGAACTAAGTCAAAAGAGGCTAAGTCGAAAGACTGAACGCTTGTGGAAATCATCCAAATCAGAGGTCCATAGACTTTACCTCAGGGATCTTGTGTCATCATATAATGAGATGGTTGAAAATGCAAGGTCTAATAATATTTGTCAACTGGTAACCTCATCTAAGAAAAATCCCAAAGTGTTATTTGACATGATAAATTCCCTTGTATGTCCTGCGCCTCCACTTACCCCTGTTTTCTGTGAAGCAGATAGCAACGCCTTTTTGAGATTTTTCACAGACAAAATCAAGATGATTAAAGATAATATTTTGTCCTCCCCTGGAGGTTCTCCTTCAGTCTCTGAGCCCGCCTCTAGTATGTGGTGCTCTTTCAAGACTATGACGCTTGTTGACATATCGGCGCTGGTGGCTAAGATGAAGCCTTCATATTGTTCATCTGACGTCATTCCTTGTAGGCTCTTCGGAAAAGTGTTTGAGGTAATAGGCCCGTGTATTACCAAAATGGTCAACCTCTCTCTAACAACTGGTGTGTTAAACATGCTTAAACATGCCATTGTGGAGCCACTACTAAAGAAGTAGGTTTAGACCCAACTGACCTTAGCAACTATTGACCTATTGAGAAGGTGGTCGATGAACAGATGTCTACCTTCCTCAACCAAAATAACATCCTTGAGCCATTTCAGTCTGGTTTCTGTAAACACCATTCTATGGAAACAGCTTTATTGCAAGTGTCCAGTGAGATTATGATGGCAGCTGATTCTGGAAAACGCACTGTTCTGGTTCTCTTGGACCTTTCTTCAGCCTTCGATACAGTTAATCATCAGGTTCTGCTGATGAGACTGAGGGACCAAATTGGACTATCAGGGACAGTCCTTCAGTGGTTCTCCTCTTATTTATCAGAACGTAGCTTTAGTGTTATGGTCAGAAATCTGCAGAATTGTTGAGTGGAGTGCCCCAAGGCTCCGTCCTGGGTCCCGTTCTTTTCTAGTTGTATTTGACCCCTTTGGGTAAGATCATTCAAAGGTTTAGTGACATTTCATTCCACCTATTTGCTGATGACGTTCAGCTATACTGCTCTTTTAAGCAGTCTGAGCTGAATAAGTTAGACTCTTTGCGCCATTGTTTAGTGGAGATAAAGAAATGGCTTAATGAAAATTCCCTGCAGCTAAATGCTAACAAAACAGAAACTCTGGTTGTTGCCCCTGTTGGTTCTGCCCCGGAGATTAAGCAGTACCTGGGCGATTTGGGCCAATCTGTGAAATTAAGCCTTAGAAATTTAGGAGTCATCTTTGACAGTGAAACGTCTTTTGTGCAGCACTGTAAGCAGATAACTAGAAACTGCTTTTTTCAACTAAGGAACAGCTCGAAGTTTAGACGTATGGTGTCAAGAAATGATTTGGAGCTCCTCATTCATGCCTTTGTGTCATTCCGTTTAGACTATTGTAATAGTTTATTTTCTAGTCTGAACAAGAAGGAGCTCCATTGTCTGCAACTAGTGTTTATGTATATGTTTATTTATTTGGCAGATGCTTTTATCCAAAGCGACGTACAAATTTTAACTTGTAGGGTATGTTGTGATCTAGTGCAGAAATCTGCTGCAAGAATCCTGACGCGCACAAATAGGAGGTTTCACATATCCCCCATCCTAAAGGAACTTCATTGGCTGCCTGTGTCTTTTAGGTTTAAGTTTAAGATTATGGTTTGTGTTTTCAGAGCTCTGCATGGACAAGCTCCCTCCTACATTAGAGAACTGATCCAACCCTACACCCCTATGCTCTGAGGAGTGGGGATCTTAATCTGCTTAAAATTCCTCGCACTTACTATCACACTAGAGGTGACCGTTCATTTGAAGCTGTAGCTCCTAAGCTCTGGAATAACCTACTCCTCACTCTGCGTTCTATTGATTCTGTCGACAAGTTCAAGAGAGAGCTTGAGGCCCTGTCCACACGTAGCCGGGGATCTGCCAAAACGTAGATATTTTTCTACGTTTTGGCCTGTCATCCACACGAAAACTGAGTTTTTTCACACGAAAACTGAGTTTTTTCACACGAAAACGGATCTTTTTAAAAACTCCGGCCAAAGTGAAGATCTGCGTTTTTTCCGTTTTGGGTGTCTGCGTGTGGACGGACAAAACCGGAGTTTTAAGGTCCGCAACGTCACTTTCCGCGACAAAAAACTGCTGACATCACGTGTGCGACCTGTGTTTACACTAGCCGACAGCATGGATGCCCTCAGAGCTGCGCTCGCTTTATCAATTGTCCAAGCGCTTTTTGCTTGTTTGTTTTTGCAAGCGGAATTACTGCTCCTTGCGGAAGACCACAGACGAAGGACGAGGTTAAGAACGGGGGAAGTACTGCCGCCTACAGGTCTGGCATGTCCTTAACAACGTATTTATCCGGGTTCGTGTGGACAGAGTTTTGTTTTAAAAGAGGTGGTGTGGATGCAAGTTTTTGGAGGGGCGGATATTCGTTTAAAAAAAACCCGGCTACGTGTGGACTAGGCCTAAGACTCATTTATTTGTCCAGTTATTCGTCTAGTTATTTTAGAGCTGTTATGCTTTCTGTGTGGTCTTGGCCTTTTATGATGTGTTTTCATTTATTTTTATTAATTGTTTTACTTCACTGTTTTTATTCACAGTTTTTATTTTCTCATTTCTTGTTTAAACTTTTAAAATGTTGTCAAGCACCTTGTGGCTTATGCCTGGGAAAGGTACTATACAAATAAAGTTTACTTACTTACTTGTGATGCTGAGAGGTGCCAATACATTGTATTCTAAAGCAAATGTGTTGTTTGGCGAATTTAAAACACAAATAAAACTGTTTATATGGACAAAGAGAGGATAAAAAAACAATTTAACCCATAAATTAAGAAATTCTTGCTTAATGAATTTGAAGTTCTAACTAAATGTATCCTTTAAAGTGTTTCTTATAATTAAACCAATTCAGATTGAAGAAGAGGATGTCATTTCATTTTATTTAAAACATTCTGATTAATCCCCCATAGTCAGCGTGTTTGAGAAGCGCTGGCTTTCTTTAAACACCCCTAGGGTCCAGTTAGCAAAAGTGAAACCTGTCTCCTCGCTGTGCGTTTGTCTTTTTAACATCTTGATCTAACAGCTGAAATGTCTCCTCAGTCTTCGTCTACAGGAGTGGACACTGGATGTGTCAATATGTAAGACACAATTTTACAAGCTGATAAATCTCAAAGTGACTGCGTGGTCGATACACACACCGTCACACACCTGTGTGTCCAACATGCGACACTGGTCATATTTGGAATATACTGGAATATTTTCAGCTCCATCTGTTCAAACACTCAAATCACTACTTATTAGGGATGCAACGATACCACTTTTTTCCAAACCGATACGATACCAATACTTGGATCTGAGTACTCGCCAATTACCGATACCGATACCACACCAAAAAATGCAATTAATTGGTATACAGGTTTTATTTTCTTCTCTGTTTTCAATATGAAAAGACTGTGAGGTAGATGAAAAGTAAAATATGTTAAAATAAATGATCACAAAACTAAAATATTAGATGAACAGAAAGGACAAGTTACAGTGAAGTCACTTTCAAGCAACTGCATTGGTATCAGTTACTGGTATCTGTTAACTTTTACCGGTATCTGTCTCGGCACCGATCAGTGCATCCGTACTACTTACAACTCATTTATTCAGGGGTGCATATTCTACTTCATCATTTGTAATTCCTTTTAGTTTGTTGTTTTATCCGCCCTTACTTTTTAACCTGCCCTCATTCATTTTATGTGCTCTGTTGATGTTCTTAACTCCAAGTGATTTGTTTACATTGTTTATAAACTGTGGTACTTATGTTCATGTTTTATGTTCAGTGACCGTGAGAGTCTTGAAAGGCACTTATAAATAAACTGTATTATTATTTTTAATATTATTACCATTACTGTCCCCCTCATAGAATAAAGAAAGAGCCAAAGAAAGTTAGAGAACGACAGAACCGAATGAAGAACGTCCATCCATCTATTTTCTTTACTCGCTTATCCACGCAGGGTCACTGGCGCCTATCTCCAGCTGTCTCCGGGCATGCAACTGAAGAACGTCTTATGGAAAATGTCCGAATCTACTAACGTTTATTCACCCGTGACTTTAAGAATACAAATACATGCAGCAAGCGTCTTATTTGTGGATAGAAATGATGGGAAACGTGGGTTTAGAGGTGGCGACTGCATTAAGAAGCGGAGGAGAATGAAGAACAACTTTATCTGCATTAAAAACTCCCTGAAATACATAAACACCATCATGGACCAGTTAGGTGACTGTAATGGTGGCAGGAGACCCCCAAAAGCGCTACGCCCTCTGTTTCCCTGCCAGGGAACTGCTTTTCAATACTCCCTAACTGACGAAAGAAGTTCGAAGGGAAAACCTCTCCATCCATCCGTGTGCGCCACTCCACACTCAAGCTGATGGAGAAGTATAAACCAGCATTGCGGTCTCTCCATAGGGTGGTTGTAATGTAGGAACAGAGACAAACTGCAGACGTAATTGGTCAGAACATCCGCTGCCGCCGGTGAAAGTTATTAAAGCAGTCATCTGTGGAATAATGGGCACAGACTAAAACATTTTCAACTGCAGCATGAAATCAGCTGCTCTATGCTCACAGCTAGGAGAAAGTGGGCGTAAGTGACCTACTTCCAGGGGAGGCGGGTTTCAGATCCACTAGCTTTAGGAGAAAGGCCTGATCACACATTCTCATCTCAGAATCTGAAAACTTCCAACTGAGACAAGAAATGCAAGAAAGCGTTCAAAAACAGCTTTTGGGTTATTTTTTTAAACTACGAAGTAAAAAGCTCCAGAAAGGGGATTTTCATGCTGTGGCCTCTTTAATAATTTAAACAAATCTCGCTGCAAGTTTCTGGACATTGAAGCTGTTTGATTTATGAGGATCTCGCTCAGCCCGCCTTTTCAGAGGCAAGCCTATAGCTCCCCTCTGATTGGTCAACATGGTGGGCTGCTCTCTGATTGGTCAGCGCTGGCCCAGCGGCACTTCAAAGCCAGGAAGAAGCTAGAACGAGTGAAGGAGTCAGATACCAGACTCAGTGTGATCACAGCCACTTCACCACTCATTTAATTCCTTCTGTCTGCTGCAGACACCAGCACGGCTCACGACGGCTCTGTTAGGGGTGAGTTTCACTGTTAACCGTATGTTTGTAAAACTCTGCAGTTGGTACTTTTTAGGCTTGGCCAGTATTATGGTAATAAAGTATGCAGCCGGTGTTTATTATCAGTGACAATTCCATCATGAATAAATAAATAAATAAATACTGCAATAGGAGATCAGGATTAAATACGAATAACTCACTTAACGTTTAAAACTGATGTATGGTCGATTTTTTAATTTATTTTATTTAGTTTAATATGTTACGGCCGAAGATTGGAGACATTCTACACAGTTTATGGACGTGATGTCATCATGTGACAGCCTTGAAGAGAGAGAGGGGGGGAAGATGGCAGCGGGTAGCGCATTAGGTGACTTGGTGTCGGGGGAAATGACTTCTGCAGTTTGGAAGTATGTCGGGTTCCGAGCAAATGATAAAAGAGAGCTGTGGTGTTCTGTCCATCTTCGTTCCCCGTGCACGAGGTGCGGTCCCGCGGCGGCACCGCAAAGAAACGCTCCGGAGCTGAAAAGCAGCCTACTGAGAGCCAGTTACTCAAGGAGACGACGAATCGCCTTTCTGGTGGAAATATGTTGCTAGGCTCTTCCCCGGATGTGGCGAGATGGCCCAAAAGCCTGCGCGCCTGTGCCACAGGCTCACCGGAGCGCGTTTCCAGCACTGCAGGGAGGAAAGTTGTCGTTTATAACGCGCATGTTGAAGCTGGAAAAGTAAAAAATGTTGTTTGCTTTTCTGGTGAAAAATATTTGATAAACTGCGTTTTTTAAATATGTTACTAATAATAATAGTGTTTGGGGTTGAGTTTGAGCGTAAACCTGCTATTTGTGCTCTCCAGGAGGAACCACGGATGGGCAGCACCCCGTTGGCCCTGTTGGCCGCCACCTGCTGCCGGATCGGGGACCCCACCCCCTCCTGCTCCCCAGCCCTTTCTGATGGAGCTCCTGGACTCACCAAGGGGTTTCACCCGTGGAAGGGGAGCCCCCAGACCAGCAGCAGCCTGGCTTCCTGCCTCTCCCCCATCACAGTTTCCTCCGGGACATCCAGGAGCAATGGGCCTGGACTGACGGAGGCCTCCAGCGCCTTCTGCCTGAAAGCCGCCAGCTGTTCTTTAGGAGATGACTTTTCAGCGTACCAGAGCGCGGTGTCGTCCTCAGACAGCGTCTCTGACTCCTCTCAACGCCAGGTGTTCATGCCAAAGTTCCCTTCGTCAGTGGAAAGCATGATTTATCCCAGAGTGCATCCCTATGATTCCTGGTTCAAACCCGTGGGAGAGGTCGGCAACGGGTCCCCGTGGTGGGACAGGAGCACCAGCTGGGTGGACGCGCAAAACCCAACCGGGTTGCCCTGCTCCCTGAGCGGTTACAGTAACGAGTACAGCTCCGTCTTCAGCCCTGGAGCAACCCAGCACCTGTTCCCCGCCACGCAGCACCTGTTTGACGGCTTCAGACCACCATACGCAGAGCCTACAAGCACAGTGGCGCCTCCCAGGCCGGGACCCCCCACGGTTCCTCTGCCCGCGCCTTCCCGGTCCTCATCGCGGCGCTACTCCAGCAGAGCCACATGTGACTGCCCGAATTGCCAGGAGGCGGAGAGCCTCGGTCCGGAGGCTCCGAGTCTAAAGGGGGCAAAGGGACAACACAGCTGCCACATCCCGGGATGCGGGAAGGTTTACGGTAAAACCTCCCACCTGAAAGCGCACCTGCGCTGGCACACCGGAGAGCGGCCGTTTGTTTGCAACTGGCTCTCGTGCGGGAAACGCTTCACGCGCTCCGACGAGCTCCAGCGCCACCTGCGCACGCACACCGGGGAGAAGCGCTTCGAGTGTCCGATTTGTTGTAAACGCTTCACGCGCTCCGATCACCTCAGCAAACACCTGAGGACACACACCGCGGAGGGTTCAGATGAGGAACCGGGACTTGGGAAAGGGGACCTGGATAACAGCTTGCCCGCTAGTTCGGGCGGCGCTCCGGGAGCGCGCGACGCCCCGAGCGAGGAAGGGCAGTGAGCAGCAGGTGGATGAGTCTGGTTCACTTTCACTGGATAAAAACGTCAAAGGCACTTTAATCTTCAGCCGTGAGCTCTGGTTCTTTTACCTCATCTGAGATTCGCAAAGAAAACCAAGTTTACTCTTTTCTTTACTTTTATGCACCTAATTTATTTTATACAACATTTTATTGCTTTATAATCTTAAAATAAATGTTTATGTGCCGTGTTTCATTTGTGATTGTTGCCTATAAGTCACGATTATAAATAAAGTAGCATTTTTTCAGGTTTTAGAACGTTTATGTTTGCTGTATTTTTTTAATAAAACTAAATTTTCCTGAAAATTACAGGACATAAAGTTTTCTAATTCAGAAAGACTAATTGTGTGTGTGTGTGTGCTTCAGAATAATTAAGTACAATAGAAACAGTGCCTTTATTCTGCAATATTTAGCTAAGTTTGGCCGCATAACAGCCTAACTCCAAACATTTAACTCTGAGTTTAAATACATAAAAAAAGTTTCAAAGAAACATCTGGAATCCAAAAGCTATCAGGTTTCTGTAAGGGCCACATTCTGAATTAGCTCCTAAAATAAACATTTTGATTTTATTAGGATTTCTAATCTTTTATTTATTTCTCTAGAAGTAGGAGTGATAATAAATCTTAGTTTTAACTCAACAATATAACGTGTTTGATAGCAAAAATGTAAACATTTTCTAAGGAAAATAATCAGATAACAAATTTCCTATCAACATAAAAATCTCGCAATTGAGCAACTAATGTGATTTATTTGGTTTTCTGCATTAAATGATTCAAGTTTTGAATTATCCTTCAGGTCAGTCAAGCAGCTCACTTCACATAATTTCATCTGCATGTTGCAGCTCTCACAGACCATAACTACAAGTTAATTAATCAAAAACTGCATTTTATCAAAAACATAAGTGGCACTACTCCCCAGATTTCTCCAGCTGCTTTAGCATCTATCTTTGGTCGACACTTGTTAGGGTCTTAAAGCTGAAATCAAAAGTTGCTTTGATCTTCAAGAGCATTAAAATAGGTGAAATAGACTTTTCACGGTTTCATCATATGCATTAGGCCTTGTTCAGTACATAAACTGTCAATGTAAAAACAACTAACTGGTTAAAAGAGAAAAATCTGCACGTTTTATTTTATATAAACTGTCAAACAGTAACATTAAATTACAATCTAGAGACGCTGCTTTAACTTAAAGAACTCAAACAAAAACACAAGTCAGTACCAAAACAGATGAGATGATTAACAAAGGTACCTTATTGCTAAATACCTCTTAAGGTTAGACTGTCCACAGCCTATATAAATACCTGCATATCCATCATCCAGTAATACTAATGAGTTCAAATATCCTACAGCATGATCAAAACAAACAACGATTAGTGTTTCCCATTTTACAGTAAATCTAGAAAGCTCTAAACAGTTAACCCATGAGAAGAAGCTTTCTTCTCACTCAGGATTCTGGCGATCTCTGTAGCATGAACGTCCACGTGGAAAAAGCAGATTCCTGCTTTAACTCTTCTACTTGTTTAGATGGTTTTGGAATCATCAGGGGCATGGCAATGAGGTCACACCTTCTTCTGTTTGGTTACACACAAATATGAATGAGAGTCTTCCAGTGTTCAGGTGGACTTGTTAGCTTCAGATGCACACAGATGACTTCTAATGCCCCAAATGAGCTCACAGACACTGCCACAGCTCTCCTGTCCCAGTTGTCAGTAGTACAACACAACAAGTGCAAGTTTCACCAGATTGTAAAGAACATGCAGCAGTTTTTCATTAGACGGAAACTAAATTTAAATACATTATTTGCGAATGGGATCGATTGTAACAAGACAAAAGAACATTTAAAACACTAGAATAATCCCACAAATGGCTTGGAAAAGGTAATAATAAAGGCATTGAGAGTCACTGGTGTCACCAAGGCACCAGATCAGAGGTCAGTTTGTCTAGGGAAAACATGTCATACCTCGTATTGACCACACGAGGGCAGACAAAGACAGAGAGACGATGCAGTTGGAGGTCTCTTAAACATCTAAAATGTAGTGTTTTCACAATTACGTCATAAATAGAGCTCGCGCGCACAAACACACACACACACACACACACACACACACACACAAGTTAGAGCATATGGCTCAAACAGTAAAATCAACAAATAATCATCTATTCTTCTGTAGAAATAGTCAGCACCCTGAGGAGGAATCAGTGAGGGCCTTTGTGCTTTTTGAAATCACGAATCAGAGGATACTGGCCACTGGAGTTGTACTAGCTTGGTCAAATCTGATTTCATGGAGGCTTCACAGTCTGATCTACCTTCCTCGGGTAGTCCACATGTAGCTCGATCACCATTATTTAAAGGAGCCAGATCATGCTATTCTAAACCTTTGAGAGCAAAGGCAGGCACAACATATGATCAAATATTACCGTTGGCACTACTGAGATGTCCTTTTATCTTTAATATTAGTTACTTTTGTCTTCCTGTACTTGCACCTGGAACTCAAATGCTTGCATTAAGTGAAACCCCGCCTCCACCCATGTGAACTCCACCCATTCATGACATAATCCGCAAAAACGTTGGCCACAAAGAAGCAACGAATAGGAAGAAAACGCCTGGTGCTCCGCCCACAACGTCTCTGATAAAATGTCCGTACAACAGCTGCATGGTGGTTTAGCGGTTAAAGCATCTACCTGTTGCCTTCTTTCTGCCCCGACACCTGTACGACTCCCGGTGTTGACAGTAATTAGTTTAGCCAGCAGAAGCAGATTTCAATTCTTATATTTTTTGTTTTATTTTCTGCTAAATGTTTTGTGTCTCTAAAGATCTTTGAATTTGGTCATTTCCAAGCAGCGATCTACTCTGCTCACCTCACATGGACTCCCACTGGCTAAACAAAAAAAGTGAAAAAAAAGATTAGTCTTATATTTAAAACTGTTTCCCAATAAAGCGCTGAAAGCGTAACACTGGCAAGTGTAGCTAAAAAAGACTGCTACTGCTGAGACGGAGAGCTGATGTAAGGTGCTAACCAATCAGCACGCAAGGCAGGTGCTCTATCCACTAAACCACCACAGCTATTATAAAGTTCTAGTCACCTAACACACACATCCTGAGCTGGCCATTACGTGTGTTTTTGTGGACAGAACACATGTTTTTACGACAGTGTTTATCCCCAACGCAGAAGTCATTTGTCAGAAAATCCCCTTTGGTACCGGTGGAGGTTTAAAGCAGTACTTAGTGACTTGAAGGTCAGACTAAACATTTTCAGCTGCAGCAATAAAATCAACTGGTCTATTCTCACAACTCAGAGAGAGTGGGCATTAGCGTCCTCCTTCCAGGGCAGGCGTGTTTCAGACCGGGACCAGCTTCACGGAGAGGGTTATGTGGGTCCGTCAAGAATCTGAAAACTTGCCGCTGAGACAGGAAAATGCATGAATGCAGCCAAAAACGAGGTTGGGGTTATTTTTTCACGAGGAAACAATACCACATGGTAAAAAGCTCCAAAAGGTGGATTTTGCATGATATGGCCCCTTTAAGAAGAAAATAAGTTTTTAGGTCAAGCTCTCCTTTCGAGTGTCCTTGCTGCTTCCCTTCAGATGTCCATGTCTAGCTCCTGCTGTCAGTACTGCCAGAGGTCACCCAGGGGCATCTTAGGGACCTGTATGTGCATCTCCAGAAGGTGGTCGGGTGGGCGGTCCCTCCTGTAGGTCACCGTTTTCTCATTGGTTCTAGGGATATAGGACACATCCTGGAGGGAAGTGCAGAATCAGTAATAGGCCCACATGCACACAAAAATCCCTCCCAAAGAACAATAAATAAATAAATGAAAAATATAAGTAAGCAGACTCTAAATAATGTTATTAGATTAATGTCACATTCAACTATCATTGTCCTGCAATTTAAATAAATATATTTAATTAGTTTCTATGAATAAATAAAGAATGTTTTCAACAAATCTGCAAAAGAAAAATCTAGTTGTTTATAACAAAACCGGACTAAATAAACATGAAATAGATATGAAAGCAATTAAAAATATAATTATTAGATAATATTAGAAAACAAGTATTAAAATAACTTTTTAAATCCTAAAATGGACAAATAAATGGTAAATGGCCTGTATTTGTATAGTGCCATCTTAGCGTTCTACAACTCCCCAAGGTGCTTTACAACACAATCAGTTATTCACCCATTCACACGTACATTCACACGCTGGTGGTGATGAGCTACGATGTAGCCACAGCTGCCCTGAGGCGCACTGACGGAGGCGAGGCTGCCGAGCACTGGCACCACCTGTCCCTCCGACCACCACCAGCAGGCAAGGGCGGGTTAAGTGTCTTGCTCAGGGACACAACAGCAGCACCCTCTGGTCAGACCTGGGATCAAACCTGCAACCTTCCGATTACCGGACAGCCCGCTCTGCCCCCTGAGCTACTGCTGTGGCAACGGTAGGTCAAAGGTATGTTGTATTCTACAATAGCAGCTGCTGCAGTGCAGTTTGCGAAAAATATTAGCAAAGATTACAGTTTCTGCACCCCCCCCCCCCCCCCCAACGCTCTGTGTTGTGCTCATGGGGAGGACTGATTATGCAAGACTGCATAGGTGAGGAGGGAGGAGACGTGGGAATATCCACAAGCATGCTTTTCTGGACGCGTGTGTGTGTGTGTGTGGTGTAGAAACACTCCCTTCTACGTGAGCCTCAATCATTTCAAAGGAAATGCTTTTAACATGTGCAGCTGTTGAAACTAACTACAAGACTAGCGCAACACTCATTCTTACTTCTACTTTCCAGAGTCATAAATTAATAAAAAACACTGAGACGTTTTTGGGATTACCAACTCTCTCTTGTTGGCAAAATCTGTAAACTGCTTTTAAATCAGTAGAAAAGCTCATTCACAAGAACTTTTTGATCATTTTCTCGTTCTTTTTTTTACACAGTTTTAGTAAAAATGAGTTTTTTTTACCTGACGTGTTACACCTAGTATCTCTAGCCAGCATCAGAGATCGCCGGTGTTGATGGCATCACTTCCTTTTATCCTACTGCCCACATCCTCCTTGCTGATGACACTGACCCATGCATGATCCAATGGGAATACTCCATCGCCTCTACTCGGGCAGTAGAGGGCGGCATTGTCCTCTGCTGCTCACGACTAAATTGAAGTGAGGCCACCAACACCAGCGATCTCTGATGACAGCTAGAGACACTAGCTGAAACATGTCAGGTAAAAAAACGAAATTTTATTAAACTGAAAAAACAAGAACAAGAAAATAGATCATGGAGATAAACACAGAATGAATGTACAAAAGAGGTTTTTGACCATTTTGACGTGCAGTAATGTAAAGTTTGTAAATAATTACAAGGCTACTCATTATAGATGGAGTCCTAGCTTCCGGTCCATAACAAGATGGCGCCTGTGCTTGGCTTGGCCGCGGTCACCGGCCATTTTTTCAAACTTTTCTCCACTAACCTCCTCTTTTCCACCTTGCTCCTGTCTGCGACCCTCTTCAGTAGTGTCCCCGCTACCATCTCCGATGATCGCCAGACTCTTTTGTCCTTCCGTTCATTCACAATCGCCCAAGATGCACCGAGGACGTACCTCCCTGTTTATTTATCTGAGTGGCGCACTGGCCCGGAGCCAAACAACGATCCCAACCTGCACACCTCCAGCGATGTTTATCCGGTCCCGGGAAAACGTCGGGGGAAAAGAGGTAAAGGAGCTGGAATCCAGGTGAGAATAAGACTTCTCTTAAAGCGTGGTTTATCTGGTAAACATCGGCATGATCTTCTAGCTTCTTGTCTTTTGTTTGGTGACCTGAGCGTCACTTCCACATTCCCGCCAGGCCGCATTACGGAGCGGTTTCTCCGACCAAGTTTTTTAAGGTCGGTTTATCCTCATTTCTCAGTGGTTTCTCCTCCTGTTCCCTCCATAAGTGGTTTTTATAAACACCGTGGATCTAACCCTGCTAATTTAGGTCCACTAACTCCAGCTGTTTCTGCAGTTTCTGATTCCTCCACCTCACTCAGCATGGCTCTATTAAATACCCGCTCTGTTAACAATAAGCCCTTCCTGCTCAATTATGTAAATCTCTCTAAAAACCTGGATTTTCTGTTTCTGACTGAAGTTTGGCAGCAAACATTTGATTATTCTGGTCTGATTGAACTCTGCCCGAGTGGTTATTCTTTTCTTAGCCAGCCCCGGGGTTCTGGTTGTGGTGGAGGCCTAGCTGTTGTTTTCAGAGACCATCTTCCATGTAGCTCTACAACCTCTGGTCACTTTGCTTCCTTTGAACTGCAGCTGATTAAAGTCGGGCGTAAGGACCCGTTCTACTGTGCTGTGGTCTCTCGTCCACCTGGTCCAAACAGTTCTTTCCTTCAGGAGTTTAGTGACTTTCTATCCTCCACTGTGAAGCTGTCCAGACTGGTGATTGTTGGTGACTTTAACATCCACGTTGATGATCCCTTTGATCACTTTGCCATGAATTTCTCCAGCCTTATGGACTCCTTCAGCTTTACCCAGCATGTTTCTGGCCCCACACACACCAGGGGACACACTCTAGACCTTGTTTTTACCCTGGGTCTAAATGCTGACAGTGTTTGTCCTGAGAACATTTATATTTCAGATCACCATTGCATTTTCTTTAACTTGTCAGTTTCTGCGTCCCCACCTCCTGCTCGCCGTCTGGTTAGTTCTCGTTTTCTTAATGAGAGCACAGCTAGCAATTTTTCTGCTGCTTTTGATCCACCCTGTTCTTCTGATAACGACCCAGATTCCTTAACTTCCCAGTTCAACGAGCACTGCCTCTCCATTCTGGACAATATCTGTCCTGTCAGAACCAGATCAGTTCCTGCAGTGAACCCTACTCCCTGGTTTAATGACAGCCTTCGCAGCCTAAAACGCCAATGCAGAAAAATTGAGTGTTTGTGGAGGAAAACCCATCTCCACATCCATCTGCTGCACCTAAAGGATCTTCTGACATCCTTTAACTCTGCAGTCAGAGATGCTAGGGATTCCTATTTCTCCAGCCTGGTGTCCCAGAGCAAAGGGAACCCCAAGGTGCTGTTTAACACCATCAGCAGCATCGTCTCTCCTACCTCTCCTACAGCCTCCATCCACTCTGTTGCAGACTGTGAGAACTTTCTGTCTTTCTTTGTGGACAAAGTCAATGAGGTTAGATCTAGCATCTCTCCTTCAGCCTTATCTCTACCTCTCCCGACTCCAACCCGACCCGTCATCCTAGATAGCTTTGCTCCAAACCTTCTGTCAGGAATCTTGGTGTGACCTTTGACCCAGCTCTCACCCTGGATTCTTATGTCAGTTCTCTTGTTCGCTCTTCCTTCTTCCATCTCAGGAACATTGCTAAGCTGAGTCCCATTCTGTCCCGCTCTGAACTTGAGACAGTTCTCCACACCTTCATCTCCTCATGCTTAGACTACTGTAACTCTCTTTTCACGTGTCTGAGCAGAACCTCCCTGAACCGTCTACAGGTGGTTCAGAACGCCTGTGCTCGGCTTCTGACCAAGTCCTCCAAACACACCCACATCACCCCGCTTCTCCTCCAGCTTCACTGGCTGCCAGTCAACGTCAGGGTTCATTTCAAGATCCTGGTTCTGGTCTATAGGGCCTTACATGGACAAGCACCATCTTACATTGGTGATCTTCTTAGTCCCTACACCCCCAGCAGGTCCCTGAGGTCCAGTGATCAAAGCCTACTGGTTGTGCAGCACCAGGCTAAAGACCAAAGGTGACAGATCATTTGCTGCTGTGGCCCCCAGACTCTGGAACTCTCTCCCCCTGAGCCTGAGATCAGTGGACTCAGTGGTCTCCTTTAAAAAGCAGCTGAAGACTCACTTGTTCAAGCTGGCTTTTGTATGATCTTCTTCACCACTCTCTCTTTATTCTGCTCTCCCCACCTATTCCACCTTCCTCAGGATCCACTGATTTCCCTCTTTCCTATTCACTCTCTCTCTTTCTTAACATTTTTTAATCACAATTGCCCATTTTTACTCATTTAAAATATATTTTTCAAACATTTTCTACATTATTTTTTATATTTTTACATTTTTTGTTTTTGTGAAACGCCTCGTGATTTTTATCTTGAGAGGCGCTATAGAAATGATGCTTTCTTCTTCTTCTTCTTCTGAACTAAGAAATGAAGTTTATCCTACAGGACCAGAAAACTTAAAGGTGTGGTTCACTGAAAAACAAAATTCTAATGATTATTTCTGATTCTAACGGGTCACTTTTAGTTTTTCATACAGGCTGAACATGAAAACAGTCTTCTAGACCTATCTTCTGCATTAGCTTCTAATAGAAAATAGACGGTGAAACTCTAGGATCAGAAAATCCTGACAGATCTACATCACACTGTCGCCTAACATTCATGGACTCACCCATCTTGACTCACGACGGGGAAGGCTGTTGTTGGTTTAGCATTCAGGAAACAGCAGAGAATGTCTTGGCTAGTAGAAGCTAAATGTTAGCATTAGCAACTCCACCACACAGCAGAACTCCTCCAGGCTTGTGTTATTAGTGGAGATTAAACATCAACAAGCAGAGCAAACAGAGTCAGTGGTAGAGTCGTGTTGCTGTTTGCCAATCAGAGGAGAGACATCCGAATATCAGGAATAAGACTCCAAATTCTACCGTCTGAAGCTACCTTCTCCTCCAGACGACTTGTACTTCTTGAATTAGAGATTTTTTTTCCCAGAGTGCAACTTACAAGGCACTCATTCCAACTATAGACCACTACAAATGTATTGATTAAATGAGTGAAACACATCTTTAAGGGTTAAGCTAAGATCCTGCAGAGGGGAAATTTTGATGTTACAGTCAGTCACATCCACAACAAATGCAAAAAAAAAAAAAATCAAATATTAAGAAGAAAAAGTAATAAAAAGGCTTTACATTCACCCAAAACATAAAACACAGCTCTAACGTCAATATTTTAGAATGTTAAGGTGATTTCTGTAGGATTTTACACAAGATACAAGATAGTAATCATTTGTATTTTTGCTCATATATTCTTAAAAATGGCAAAAAGTATTGACTGCAATAATTTGAAGCATGAACACAAAATTAATACCTTAAGTTCATTTAGGGCAAAACTCATATTTAAGAGTTTCAAAAGCCAATTTAAAACTTGTTTGAACAAATCTAAAAGCATAAACCTTTCTGTAAGCATATCTATTTTAGAGTCAAAATCCATTTATGAAAGGAATCAAATCCTCCTAAGTCCTTCAGAGCAGCTCAAGTGTCTGTATCCCAGGAATACACTCCCTTGTGTTCACAGATTTCATAAACATCTTCTCAAAGGTGTTGTGTTTCATATAGGGCCAAAAATCTGATGGTGAACTGGGAGTTGAAAAGAAATGTAATAAACATCTGGACGTCTTACAGCGGAGTCAATTTTTTCCCTCCACTTTTCTGTGGTCACTGCATGGTAATCAGCTCAGGTCCCCCTTTGCTTACCTTCCCAGTGCAGTGGTAGCCTCCCTCTGCAGAGGCGCCCCCTGGTGACCTCGCCCTCTTCTGCATCAGTAGCTGTGACACCGCCACCACCACCAGGCCACACAGCACCGTCAGGACACATACACTCAGGAAAGTTCCAAGCAGTCGGCCGCTGCTGACACGCTCTGTTGGACACACATTTACACACAAATGGGTTTAACTCCAGAGGGGGAATGAACCTGAACACACACACAAGTTACCCAAAGGGTTCGAATGAAGGCAACTGGACTTCTTTGGCTTCTTGAAGACGTTTCACTTCTCATCCGAGGAGCTTTGTCAATTCTAACTGGTATTATGGGAGAGACAAGCTCATAAGCTGTAGCTGTCTGTTGTTATTTAACGAGCCAAAACTACTGTGGGTATCCCACCTTCCCATCCCCTGATGAGTCTTTAGGTATTTTCCAATAATTATTGTTATAGAAGCAAATATAAATGAAGAGTTTTATTCATCCAAAGTATAAAACGTGATTTTTACATATTTATTTACAGTTTCATTAGGTGTCGTTAACATTTTCTTTACACACGTTGAAACTTTTTGCATCAGAAGAAAAATAAATATATTTTATTCGACCAACATAGCTTTGCCTTTTGGTCGACTAAAATGGGACTAAAACTGAAGCTAATTGGATGACTAAATTGTGACTAAAATTTAAAAGAATTTTGGTCATTTTAGTTGACGGCGGTCATGTGTCGCTGCCCGATAGCTGTATCGTCCCTGGGTGGAGACCCGGGCTGGGCCTGGGGGTTGGCTTGTATGCAGCCAGTAGAAGGGCAGCATGGAGCGACGCCTGCCTGGCCTGGGGGGCCTCGGGTGGACCTCCTGAACTGGAGAAGGAGGATCCAACTGTACCTGGGGTTCTTCTGTAGTCTGGAAGTTGTTCAAATGTGAAGTGCCTTGAGACGGCTCTTGACGTGATTTGGTGCTTAATAAAAAAAAAAACAAATTCAATTGGAACTGAATTCATCTTTGAGTTCAGAAAACTCCCGACCCTGTTTGACCCCTCATGTGGTTGAATGTTGTTTTCATTTAAGCTTCATCAGATGAAGGTTTTCTGCTTCTCTAGAGGCTCCATCATGATGACACATTACAATACATGCTAATAAGGTATAGCTCGCCTGATCTGAGATGTAAACAAGGATTGCCATAAAGTGCAACTGCTTCCCGCAGCAAAACGTTGCGATACTTCAGCTCACTGGTCTGGAGAGGCTCAAGTTGCAATTGCAGTATTCTGCCCACAAGGAGCAGGAAGGGCCTGACTGACTTCTCATTTTTTTTGGAATCTGTTGTGTATTTTTTGATTTTCTGCTTGTGGTTTAATGTAATTTATTGTTTCAGTCCTTCTACTACGTAATGCCTATCACTTTGCATTCAGCGCTGTGGGGCAACGGCTGTTGAAACTGAAATGTGCAACAGAAACACATTTTGACTTGGCGTAACTTTTTTTTAGCTCCTACTGGCTCAAAAATGATTTAGAAATATGAAAAAGTTGTGTACATTTAAAATAAAAAAGAGAAAGTGCTGCTGAACAGGCCGGAAACACCTTTGAGGTTCATGTTATTTTTGTTTACATGATGGCACTATTACTGGAAATTAGCAGTACATCATTAGCAATAGCACTAAGCTATTTATTAGACCGTCAAACACAGTTTTCCTCCTCATACTCCACCATGTAGAGGCTAAACCGGAGCCTTTCAGTCATAAGGCACTAATGCTTCCTAGTCCTGATAATGAGATAATCACATCTTCTTATACATATCAATAGAACAAATATGCATCTTACTGTTAGATAAGTAAGATAAAAGTCAGAAACTATAGTATCCAAAACCCAGGAGTTGTGAGTCTTCCGCTTTTGAGTGAGAATTCAAATGTCTGAATATGATTTTCCATAAATAAAACAATATTTGAAAAAGGAATTTTCACATTTATTATTTAAAAATAACTCACGTTTCTGTTCCTGAGGTGACAAATAAAATCAATGAAGTAAGTTATGAACTCAGGGTAATGTTTTTAGATGGTTTATAATGGCAATAATCCGTAGAATCCACTTTAATCTCAGGTGAGAAAGAATGAAACATACTGTCAGAGGCAGCTGGGCCAGCGGTGCTTCTCCAAACACTCGGCCTGCCCTGGATCTGCTGGGAAGCATGTGCAGATGACGAGCCAGTCACACAACACAAAGAGCCCAAAGAGAACTCTGACATTTTGTAACAGGGGTTACCATGGAAACCTGGCTTCTGCTGCACTCGGGGAGCAGAGGGCGTGAGCGGGAAGAGTGTGTCCTGGTGGGTGGGAGTGGGGGGGTGGATGCACAATGAACAGAGCTGTTCCAAAAATTTAGAGGGAGAGAACGAACTGAAACGTTTGGATGCATGGGGGGGGGGGGGGGGTAAATGTGAAACACAGCTGTAAAACTGACAGGACGCTTGCTGACTCAAATCACCAGGGTGCACTCCTGCAGCCGTGGTAGCAGCGGAAGTGACCTCCAAGGAAAGCGTGTGTGTTTACATTCACTCTGCTCTGGTGTGCATGTGAAACTGACTGACTTCAGACCAGCGGTGACAGCTGTCATTACTAACGGGACCCACGTTTCAGACATGTTAAAGACCCGGACCAGGACTAGCACCACTCTCCTTACGAAGACATTTTATCTCCCTTTCTGTTTGTTTATTGCTCTTTTAAGATTTCTGTATTTTCAGACTTTGATTCAGCTACTGCAAAACCACCCATCGTTTCTCTTTCTAGCTTGTTTGTTGTGGTTTTTGCAGATTTTAGTTGTTTGACCCCTCTCTTCCCTCTAAATTGATCTAAACTCAGTTATGTTTGTCCTCATCCAGGTTTTACGGGACACTTTCACTTGCATTTAGCTGACTCGAAGCACCAAATGTATCTCTTTTGATAGGATAGATGAGTACCTGGTGAGGGACGCTACAGAATGTGCTGTTCTGAATCAGCAGGAGGAAAGCTGCCAGCTGAGTGGGCAGCCTTTGAATGTGGCCCAGGACACTTTGTGTGTACATGAAACACTGTAGCTCTATGCAGCTCAGAAAAACAGGATCCCACTGCATCCTCTGTGCACTTTAGCTTCATTCATTCTGATCATCTGAGCTGCCGTTTTGTGTTCTGGACAGTCAAGGTGCTCAACGAATGGAACGGGTGAACCAAACAGAGACTGTATAATAAAATGTACAAAGTCTCTGCGCCGCCACCCATACATTTAATCCCGGTGTGGGCAGTTCCCACAATCCGGGATTTTAGCTGCGTCATGTGTGTCATCACTCCCAGAAAATAAAAGCCCTTTTTAGAAGACACACCATGCCAGCAATCAGCGTAATACTGCTGCCATGGTGTATCTGATAAACGTGTTGTGGCAGCATGGCGTTGCAGGAATTTTGTGGCATACGTGCCACCATGCTTGGTAGTAATGTTACCGCAGCGCTGGACTTGTGAATGCATATTGCGCCCTGGCGCAACAAAGGGAGGTGTCATGATCACGAGGGGAGTTACTGCCGAGCTCCGGCCGGCCACTATCTTAAATATGAAAGTACAGACGAGCCGCAAATTTTGCTTTAACAGAAGTAATTAAGTAAGTAAGCTTTATTTATATAGCGCCTTTCACAGACAAAAAGGTCACAAAGTGCTTCACAAGTTAAAACAACACATAAATAGGCTACTGTAAAATACAGTCACAATATACATAAAAAGTCGTATGCAGCCAAGCTGCATACAAAATATGTTTAGAATGCCCGGAGAAACAAATGAGTTTTCAGATTGCTTTTAAAAGCGTCAACTGAGCAACATTAACAGAATCAGATGAGATGATAAGCTGGAGCGATGCAGAGCTCTAGGAGTTTCTCTCTGTTACAGCTGGATATCAGATCATCAGAGACTGCACGTTTTCTTTAAAGACAACTATGATGAATTGGTTTAGTTGACGGCCCTTTTTTCATAACAAAAACGAGACGCTGACGAGCTAAAAATAGCTCTTTGGTGACTAAAACATGACGAGATGAATGGTAGATTTCGTTAACGAGCCAAGACTAAACGAAAATTATGCTCAAAGTGCACATTTCTGCCTGTCTCGCAAAAGTTACAAGTAACAGCGCTGCAGCTGAGTGAAGCCAGCTCCTCACCCACACGAAAGAGCATTAATCACTCTATTTGCATGGATTTCTGATGTGAGTGAAGCTAACTTCACTCAGCTCGGCTCAGCGCTTCCCTGCTGCGGAAATGCAAAGCACTCAGCTGCTCAACGAGAGACGACGTTACTTCTTTTTTTTTTTTTTTCCCCCGTGTCCTGTCTGGCTGTGAAGCAAACAGAATTAATGTCTGAATGCTGGTGACAAGCCTTACAGATTTAGGCCCTGTCCACACGTAGCCGGGGATCTGCCAAAACGCAGACATTTTTCTATGTTTTGGCCTGTCATCCACACGAAAACGGATCTTTTTAAAAACTCCGGCCAAAGTGAAGATCTGCGTTTTCTCCGTTTTGGGTGTCTGCGTGTGGACAGACAAAACCGGAGTTTTAAGGTCCGCAACGTCATTTTCCGCGACAAAAAAATGCTGACATCACGTGTGCGACCTGTGTTTACTCTAGTCGACAGCATGGATGCCCTCAGATGCCCTCAGAGCTGCACTCGCTTTATCAATTGTCCAAGCGCTTTTTGCTTGTTTGTTTTTGCAAGCGGAATTACTGCTCCTTGCGGAAGACCACAGACGAAGGACGAGGTTAAGAACAGGGGAAGTACTGCCGCCTACAGGTCTGGCATGTCCTTAACAACGTATTTATCCGGGTACATGTGGACAGAGTTTTTTTTTAAACGAGGAGGTGTGGATGCAAGTTTTTGGAGGGGCGGATATTCGTTTTTAAAAAAACCCGGCTACGTGTGGACTAGGCCTTACTCTCAGGTGGAGCATCAAAGCGTCTGCTTTTAATGTAATGCCTGATACTTAAAACTTCATAGTTATTGTTTTTTCATGCTATATTATTCTGACCAATAATGAACAAGAGTCTGCTTCTAGACCTGCAGAAAGAGAAAAAACAAACCAAAAAAAAGGGGGCTTCAAGAACACTCAGGCAGACCAAGGCACCGCACTCCACATCAAATGTGGCGGGGGGAGGGGAGGCGAAGATGTGTAGCAGCACAAGAAGTCCCAGGAGAGGGGAGGAATCCAAGATTCCACCTGAAATATACAGGCGTACACAGACACAGTCACACACTCCCTCCCTCATGCTCACACATGCACATACAACCCAAGACTTACCAAAATGAATGCTAGATACCCACTTACGCTCCCCATACACACCCTATTTACTCTGGTCCCGGTACTGCTGCACAAGGGGTACAACCATCACCGGATTCCAGAGTTCGCCCCTTTCTGCTGGGGTGCTGATGAGCAGGCTCCCCCGCCCAACGCTGACCAAAGCATCCCACCACCCCAGACCCCAACAAGATGGCCAGCTTCCCCCTTAGCCTCCAGCCCCGGGAAGCCAAGCGACAACAGAGGTGTGCTAAGACCCCTAGGCCCCCTCCGCCTGCTCCAATATAGTGTTGTTGTGTGTTGATGAGGTGTATTCCATTGCTGTGGTGAGTGGACAGTGCAGGCATCGTCTGACCTTCGCCAGCTGATGCAACCACACAACCCCTCTTCTCCTCACAGCCCTCTATGTCTAAGTGCAGTTTAAAATTGGAAGTGGGCACCGGCACTCGGGATGAGGCTGAAAGATCCCCATGCCAAATGCCGTTTTGTGTGCTCACTCCCAAGGCCCTAAGTGTGTGTTTGCGTGCAATGTCGTTGGTGGAAGTCTTTAAGGTGCAAATAAAATTGGGGGGCAGGCTGCCACAGGAATGCGGAAATGGGATCCATACCCACACCCCCTGGCTTGCCCACCCCCTACGGTCCTATGTGCATGAATGTGTGAAGGGGCAGGAGGGAAAAATGCATGGGGATGGTGAGGAATGGCTGGTTGGCCTAAGCCCTCCAGGGAGCCAGCTCCCCCCCTGGCTCCAATAGGCACCTCCATTCCCAAAATGCCACCCAGGGCATGGAGACCCCAGCCCATGTCACCAGGGCCCAAAGCAGCAGCATCGCAGAGCCCCACGGAGTCCGAGGGCATTGTTACTTTTAAACATATCCATAATAATACATTTCTTATCCGTGTGCTTCCGGACAGATACATGGAAATAAATGACAATTTTTAACAGGTTTGGTCTGAACATGTTTAAGGTTTTAAAGTTAGTGTGACAGGATTGTTGTCTCTGCTCCCTGGTTTCTAATAACGGGTCACATTCCTGCTTTTTAACCCAACAGCATCACAGTTTAAGCCCATCTAAATGTTTATGAGCATCTCTGCTGATGCTCAAGAGCAGAACTGGGTTATTTATATTCATTCTGGGAAAACTCAACATAGCAGTCTGTGGAAAAACATGACTGCGTTTAAGTAGGTGGACTTTTCCGCAATATACATTGAAGATGGAGGTCTGAAAACTAAAAATAATAAATCAAACAAACACATTTCTTTATTTCTGTATAAATATTGTGTAGAATACTTTGTATGCTCCCTAAGAGTCCATTCTGCTAAGGAAAGAAAATCATACATTTCTTTAGTGGAAATTTACAGAATGATGCACAGATCTGCATCAATAAATGATCCTATTGTGAAAATCAGTGAAGTTAAAAAACGATACCAGTCTGGGAATTATTGTTTTACAAAATCTGGGGCAGCTGAGATTTTGTCCCAGAGCCATAAAATAAAGGATGTTGGTATGAAACTCACTCCCATAGCTCAGAGTGCACGCCTGACATGTAAATTAATTTGTTAGAGAATAATACTCTCTTTAATGTTTTATAAAAGTAAAAACAAAAATCTTTGTCGACTAAAACCTAAAGCATATATATACACATACATATATATAATATATACGTATATATATATATATATATATATATATATATATATATATATATATATATATATATGTATATATATATATATATATATATATATATATATGTATATATATATATATATATATATATATATATATATATATATATATATATATATATATATATATATATATATACATATATATATAAATGGTAAATGGCCTGTATTTGATATAGCACCTTCTAGAGTCCTGGAACCCCCCAAGGCGCTTTACAACACAATCAGTCATTCACCCATTCACACACACATTCACACACTGGTGGGGGTGAGCTACAATGTAGCCACAGCTGCCCTGGGGCGCACTGACGGAGGCGAGGCTGCCGAGCACTGGCGCCACCGGTCCCTCCGACCATCACCAGCAGGCAACGTGGGTTAAGTGTCTTGCCCAAGGACACAATGACAGCGACAGACTGAGCGGGGCTCGAACCTGCAACCTTCCGATTACGGGGCGAGCGCTTAACTCCTGTGCCACCGTCGCCCCAACGTATACACACATATATATATATATATATATATATATATATATATATATATATATATATATATATATATACACAGAGGTGGAAAGAGTACTAAAATGTCCTACTTAAGTACGAGTACCAATACTTTGATAATTTTTTACTAAATTACAAGTAAAAGTACTTGCCTACATTTTTACTCAAGTAAAAGTACAAAGTATCGTAAACAAAATGTACCCAAAGTAAAAGTTACTTAGTTACATTTTTGTCAGCGTAAGGATGGCTACATCTACGTAGTGCTAAATCACAACGCCAGTTCACAATTCACTTGTGTGTGCGCGCGCACACACACACTCAAACACGCACAGCTTGAAGGAGGGATTTCTATCCAATCAGTGAGAACAGGACGTGCACATTGATTGGACGAGGTTTTTCTAGGATGGTAAGTTTCAATTGTGATTAAAATTATTCTTTATTTTTAGAAATGATGCCATCAGCATGTGAGGTATCTCAATGTTCTCATGACAAAACTCTAACATGAGACTGTGCTCTAACCTGTCACATAACAAGCTAAATAAAAGTCAAACATTTCAGATGGACCGTATGACAGCTGCTAACGTTGGCCCTGCCCTACTTTACCTCTACATCACAGTTCCTTTATCCATGTCCATCCTAGAGCTCCTGTCTGACCTTCATGCTTATTTAGAGCAGCTGATTTTTAAAGTTAGCAGAGTTCATCCTTGGTAGTGGGTTCACTCACTCATTTAACCCTTCACCACTGAAATCAGTTTGTTTATTCCAATCCTCCTAAATAATCCTCCAATCATCCAACTGGAATCCTTAAGGGTCCCGTAACGTCCATCCTGTCAGAACAGACCTTGGGAGCCCAGGTGTTACTAGAACTAACGGTGTCTCCTCACCAGCGTGAGCCTCCAAACTGTGAAGGTTGGACTCCAAACATGAACTTTAAATTCATGCATTTATCTCCTCTTGTAACACTTCTAACATGTTTTAAAAGGCTTGTATCATGATAAGTTACACCTCCCAGACCAAAGATAAGATAAAACATTATCACAGACACTATTAAGACGTCATTATTTATGAAATATGAGTTATTTTCCTGAGCCATTACTTCAGCCAAGATATAAGATGCATGGATTTGGTGAAACCACGCTTTCTCATGCAGTTCTATATGTGTAGCACACACACACACACACACACACACACACACACAGCAGCATGTTAGAATCATGTGAATGACTAATTTAACTACACTGAACTGCTTTAGTAATAATTCAATCTCTTATTCTGGAGTAAAATAAAGAAACAAGCTAAATCATCACATATCTGTGGCATCAAGGAGCATCTTCTGAGTTCAAACACAGGGATGGAGCACAATGTTTACACCTGAACAGTATCAGGATGTTTTAACTCACAGAGGCCTGCAGGTCTTCTGTTTTATGAGCAAAGCGCCGATAATCCGCTTGTTATGAGCGCTAAACGTTATTTTGCCGCTGCCGTGCGGAGCGGTAGAGAAACACAATTCAAACACGGAACCGAGTGCGGCTACCAAACCGAGCAGAATTCTGATGACGTCACACCGGTGCGCGAAGGTGCGGGTTCCAATCCACAGGAGAGGGAGGAGAGAGGAGGTAAACAGCGAGTTGAGGAACTGAACTGATGTTTTTGAGCAAAAGTGTACACCCCCACACCCCTCCCCGGTTTAGACACGGCGCTCATGCAGGTGTCTTATTTCCGTTCCGACGCTGCTACACGTAATATTTTTAATTTATTAAGCCTATAATTTATTTTTACTCAGTAACGGATATCATTTAAAATGTAGCGAATTACAATTCTTTTTTAAAAACGTACTCAAGTAAAAGTAAAAGTACAGCTTTTAAAAACGACTTAAAAAGTATAAATATACAAAAAAGCTACTCAATTATAGTAACGTGAGTAAATGTAATTCGTTACTTTCCACCTCTGTATATACATATATTGTGTGTGTGTGTGTGTGTGTGTGTGTGTGTGTGTGTTTATGTTTATGTATTTAGCAGAAGCTTTTGTCCAAAGCGACTTACAAGTGATAATCGGCATATTGCCCTTAAGGCTAACAACAACAATAACAACAACAACTTGATATCAGTCATGGAGAGGAGGGAACAAAGGAGTGGACAGTAGAGAGGGGGGACTGGTGCAGGGAGGGTGCTAGTTAAGAAGATGCTCTCTGAAGAGGAGGGTCTTCAGGAGTTTCTTGAAAATTGAAAAGGAAGCCGCGGTTCTGGTAGTGCTTGGAAGGTCATTCCACATTTGTGGAACGATGCATGAGAAGAGTCTGGATTGTCCTGAGCGTGGTGTAGGCACTGCTAGCCGACAATCCTGTGATGACCGGAGTGGCCGGGCCGAGACGTAAGCCTTTGCAAGAGGATTCAGGTTGATGGGAGCCGTACCGTCTCGGACTTTGTATGCTAGCGTTAGCAATTTGAATTTGATGCGTGCTGCTAGCGGTAGCCAGTGGAGCTCAATGAACAGAGGGGTGATGTGTGCTCTTTTTGGCTGATTGAAGACCACACACGCCGCTGCGTTCTGGACCATTTGAAGAGGTCTCACAGTACAGCCTGGAAGACCAGTTAGAAGGGCATTGCAGTAAACGAGACGGGAGATGACAGTAGATTGCACAAGGAGCTGGGTGGCATGTTGTGTTAGGTATGGTCTGATCTTTCGTATGTTATACAGCGCAAAGCAGCATGAATGAGCAACAGAGGCAACATGATCTTTAAAGGTCAGGTGTTCATCAATCACAACACCCAGATTTCGAACTGCCTTTGAAGGAGCCAGAGATAGGAAGCCATTTTGGATTGAGATATTGTGTTGTTTGGATGGTTGCTGGGATATATATATATATATATATATATATATATATATATATATATATATATATATATATATATATATATATATATATATATATATATGTATATATACTGTATGCTTTAGCATGTCAAATTGTGTTTTTTGTTTAATCTTATTTGCATAATGTCTTTATACTTGTGAATTGGATTGAGTCCTTAAAAAAGGCTACTTGACTTGACTTGAATATAAATTTCTGTTCGTGTAAGAGAAAATGAGAGGCTAAAAGGATGTTTGTTTTCTGGTAAGTTTCTCCTGACATACCTGATAGATCCTCTATGGGGCCAACCAATTGAGCACAGGTGATGTTGCAGTGCTCCGCTCCTTTTAGTGAGTGGGAGCAGTCCACGTTCTTACTGAAGGAAAGAGATAAAACACACACACACACACACACACACACACACACACACACACACACACACACACACAGGTTACAGGAGTGTTAGTTTTCTCTGTAGATGTGTCTGTGAGGTCTACTTTTGTATTTGGATGTGAATCAAGATTTACCAAATCTCCCGTTTGATATGGCAAATGCGACATCCTTCACAGAACTCTCCAGAATGTTGAGGGTCATCACACACACACTTGCCACACACACACTTGCCCTGCCCACTGCAAATGAAGCCATCTGGTGACTGGCAGGTTGTTGGGGAGGTGGGACATCCACAGCTTTCACCCGTCCACCCTTCCTGGCATACACATTCCCCTGACACACACACTCCGTGGCCTGGGAGGAAAAAGCAAAAACGTGGAGATCAGTCCGAGATGTAGCGTTATCATTAAGAAAGTAAGTCTTCGTCAAAGTGTGTGTCTTTACCACCACACAGAAGCTCCCGATTGTACGGGCAGGAGAAGTCATCCATCTCACAGTATTTCCCGAAGATCAGCCCAAGTCTGCTCTGCTCACAGACACATTTCCCACATTCACACACTCCACGGCTGCTACAGTCTACATTCCACCCATCTGCTCTGCAGCTCCTGTTCGGATCAATGTTTAGGTCTTTTAAATGTCCGTGATCTGGTCTGAGCTCCTGACTGCTGCAGGGTGACTGGACATCTTCATTACAGTGTCCTGTTGGTCTACACTTGCAGCCACATTTGGAGTGGACTCTGACGACGGTGGACTCATTATAACCCACTGGGTGAACCAGCACCACTACATCGTTGTCTTTACCATCAGCAGAGCAGGCGTGTTGGCCAATGGTGATGTTGAAGTAGACCTGATTGGCAGAAGAAAGAGGGTTGTTATGTTTTATTAGTCTTTACCAAACTTCCAAATAAAGATGGCTGCCATTGCTAATCTCAGCCATCTTATCCAGCTTAGTCTGTGTTACTGAGATTGTGCATGTTTGTTTCATGATTTGACCACAAACATCATAACTCCATCCATTCATCATAAAATGGTTTAACTTTTACAGATCAGCAATTCTAAGAATGAAATACAGAAGGATGCTGGGCAGCCTTGTTAATCTCTCAGATGTTTCCTGTACAAATCGTTGGTTCTTATAAAACATTTCAGTTAAACATATCATGTAGGAGTGATGTTTGAGAAGTGAAAAAGAGTTTATAGGATTTACAGAAATTGTACAATAAATGTTTAAATAAAATTAGGCAGGTGCATAAATTTGTCATTTAATGATACCAACATTTTTAGAACAAATTTTTGAAACTCAAAATTGGTGTGGTAAGTCCAGTGACCCTTGACCTCCATACACAAGTGAATCCAGAAATGAGAAATTCAGTTCAATTCAAATTCAAAAATACTTTATTAATCCCAGAGGGAAATTGATTGAAGAGTGTTTAAGGGGGTCACGTTTCCCTCCTCTGTGAACATTCTCTGGAGAGCAGCAACATGGGGTCTCAGAACAACTCTCACATGAGCTGAAAACAAAGACTTGACACCATCATGGTTTCGGGGAAGGATCCAGAAAGCTGTCTCAGAGATTTCAGCTGTCTGTTTCCACAGTTAAGAACATATTGAGTAAATGGAAGACCACAGGCACAGTTCAAGTTAAGGCTCCAAGTGGCAGACCAAGAAACATCTCAGACAAACAGAAGTGAAGAATGGTGAGAACGGTCAGAGTCACCCACAGACCAGCACCAAAGACCTACAACATCATCTTGCTGCAGATGGAGTCAATGTGCATCGTTCACCTATTCGGTGCACCTTACACAAGGAGATGCTGCATGTGAGAGTGATGCAGAGGAAGCCTTTTCTCCACCCACAGCACCAACAGAGCTGCTTGACGTTTGCTAAAGCACATCTGGACGAGCCAGCTTCATTCTGGAATAAGGTGCTGTGGACTGAAGAAACCAAACTGAGTTATTTGGGCAGAACAAGGGGGCGTTACGCATGGAGGAGTAAGAACAGCATTCCAAGAAAAACACCTGCTACCTACAATAAAACATGGTGGTGGTTCCATCATGCTGTGGGCTGTGTGGCCAGTGCAGGGACTGGGAATCTTGTTAAAGTTGAGGGACGCATGGATTCCACTCAGTATCAGCAGATGCTGGAGACCAATGTCCAGGAATCAGTGACAAAGCTGAAGCTGCACCGGGGCTGGATCTTTCTACAAGACAACGACCCTAAGCACTGCTCAGCATCTGCTAAGGCGTTCATGGAGAGGAACAAGTAGAACGTTCTGGAATGTTCTTCTCAGCACCAGACCTGAATGTTATTGAACATCTGTGGTGTGAGTTAGAGAGAGCTGTCCATGCTCAGAAGCATCAGACCTGAATGAACTAGAGATGTTTAGTAAAGAAGAATGGTCCAAAATACCTTCAAGCAGAATCCAGACTCTCATTGGACGCTACAGGAAGAGTTTAGAGGCTGTTATTTCTGCTAAAGGAGGATCCGCTAAATATTGAATTCATTCATTTTTTGTGGTGCCCAAATTTATGCACCTGCTTAATTTAGTTTAAACAATTATTGCACACTTTCTGTAAATCCTATTGACTTTGTTTCACTTCTCAAACATCACTGTGTCTCCTATACGATATATTTAACTGAAATGTTTTATTGTACCAACCAACGATTTATACAGGAAAATCATGACGATTAACAAGGCTGCCCAAACTTCAGCATCCCTTTGTAGCTCTCAGTGGAGATTGAACCTCATCGATTCTGTTGACCAAATCCTGAAATGCGTGTGTGGTTGAAGGTAATAACCTTACAGAATATTTAGCAGTGTGTCAACAACCTTTCACTGAGGGGAAATTTCTAATAAGTCTAACTAGAGTCTGACTCAGTCTGAATAAGCACACTGCTGCTGTTGAACTCTCTGTGTAACAATGATTAAAATCTCTACTCAAGCCATTTCTTGATGCTTATCACCCTTCTGGTAAGTTTCAGGACTTTCCATTGTTCAGTTAAATCCCCTCATGGATGAAAAGGTTCAGTATTAGTCTGCACACAAAGCAGTAACTATGAGGAGAGTGTGGCGATGAACAAATCTCATGATGGATGGAAATCTCACAGCTTTAGAGAACAGAGAAACCACTAATTTACAAACTCAACTGAAACATTTTGACCAGACTTTTGAATGACTGCAGCTGAAAAGCCCCGTAGCAACACTAAACAAAGGCCGATAACAGACCAGGTAATGATCAGGGCATGTCCAACAACCCGTTTCTAAATATGTGTCCTAGCTGTTTACACAGGGCCTTGTGTTGGGAAAGGAAAAGGATTTTAGGAAAGAAAGGTCACAGAATCACATGGAAATGTTTTCCTGTTAAATACGGGCTATAATCCGCTCAGCTGGGATTATTTACCAAATCTTTTCTGTCAGATAAATCTCTCAGTGATGTGTTTGTGTGGGTGTGTTTGTGCAGTTTGAGTAATCTGATACAACTAAAGCACACCATCACATATAAATTATTACACATTTGTAAACAACTCCTCAGCGTTCTGAGCAGAAGGTTTGTGTTTACCGTCTGGCCTGGCTGCACTCCTGAGCAGCTTTGGTCCTTTCTGGTGGATCCTTGAGGGCAAATAGGAGAGACGGACACCCAGAACCTGCTGACTGCCAAGTCCTCCACTGACACCGACACTGCAACCTCTGACAGCAACCTCTGAGGAGAACAAGGGCGAAATCAGATCAACTAGAAGGAGGAACTTAGAGTTTGTTCCCAGATGCTACTGACTGAACCACAATAAGTCTTTCTTTCATTTGCTTTCACTTTCTTTCTTCTTGACCTACAAGAGGATTTATGGGGAACGAGGAGGCGGGGATAAAAATAGCATCTTTGTGTTCATCCCCAGATCAGGACTCATGGTTTTCCGTAAGGATCTGATGGGCGTTATAATAGTAGCTTCTGTTTAGCCTCCGCAGCTTGTGTGTGTGTGTGTGTGTGTGTGTGTGTGTGTGTGTGTGTGTGTGTGTGTGTGTGTGTGTGTGTGTGTGTGTGTGTGTGTGTGTGTGTGTGTGTGTGTGTGTAGCTGTACGCCCAGATCTGTGGATTCGGCAGATTCTTGGGGGAAACAATAGAGCACTGTGCCGCAGGCCAGATTACAGCTTAGTCCAGGCCGGACTAACTCGTAGTTTCACACAAACAGACACTTGTAGAAAAACCCCATCCTGCTGTAACCTCTACTTCTAAGATCTCTGTTTACCATTTGTTTGTCAGCTAGTCCAGCTATGACCACAAACTTCCTTCAGGCTGAATTACTACATTCAGAACCTTCAATTGCAAAGCATAAACGTTGTGTTACAAAGTAAAGCATCATCTATGGTAACAAACATTCTATTCAACATAAATGATGCTTCATGTTAAAAACTGACATGCTTTTTAAGGCAGGGATGAATGGAGGATATGTAGTGTCGCAATTCACACTTTAACAGCAATAATTTGTCTGCTGTATTTTTAATAGATTTGTAGGGGTCTCTTATTGCAGCGAATGCCATGTAAGTCATTCTCTGGGGAAAAAACACTCTGGAGCGTCAGTTTGAGGGCATAGAAGCCAGCTGAAGGAGAAAATAGCCTCAGACGACAGGATTTGGAGTCCTATGTCCTGATATTTGGACATCTCACCTCTGATTGGATAACAGCAACGGAACTCTACCACTGACTAACATTTATGTTTTATCTCCACAAATAACACAAGCCTGGAGGAGTTCTGCCAGGTGACGTTCTCTGCTGTTTCCTGAATGCTAAACCAACAATAACGTTCCTGGGCGTAAGTCAAGATCAGTGTTGGGAGTAAGGCGGTACAAAAGTAATTAATTACTATAATGCATTGCTTTTTGCTGTAATGTGGTAATGTAAGGCATTACAGGGAAAGAAAATGGTAATATTTACTCGGTACAATTGTCAGTAACACGGTAATTACAATGCATTTTTAAACCCAGAATCAAGATGTGGGTTTCCTAAAAATTCTAATTGCAGGAAGCCTGTAAAAAGATCCAGTATCCACATATATGACGTAATTTATGGACTCAGCTTTGCGGGCATTCTATGAGCAGAGAGGATGCAGCGGTAATGGCTCAAATACTCCAGCTACGTCCTGCGCGCGGCCGCTGTTATATTCACAAAATCACTCCACCAAAACAAAGTAATTCGTTTGCGATCGTTTATATCAGCTCATATTCTCTGGTACTTCATGTACTTTTCAGCTGAGTTCATAATCTGTGCCCTGGTGATATCAACTCATTGCTGCTGGAGCGCAGCGCATATGAAGTTTTTTGATTTATTTATTTTTGTTTACGTTCGGTAGATCCCTTTGGCTGATTAGTTAGAAAGTAGAAAATCTAGGAAACAGTTTCTTCTGGAAGACGGAGAAAACATGCAGCATGCAGGAAGGTTAGAGAGAGAAAGGGCAGGAAATTATTCAAATAAAATCAAGAAAACAAAACAAAGTGCTTGAAAAGAAAAAAGTAGGTAGATTTATCCCCAATACACATTTTTACCAGTGAAAAGCAATAATATATAAGCATTTAATATTTATACATGTGATAGAATCAGATCACCCCAGAAGTCAGTCCCACATCCAGGGCCGTATCAAGGCATTTGGGGACCAAGGCAAATATAGGCTTAGAGCCCCCACCACCTCACTCCCTGCTCAGTTAATTTAAGATGGCGGCGTGCTGAGAGTACAGATTGTTGTTGCTTTTATTTAATAAACAATCATTTTAAAGCACTGTTATTATATCTGACTGATTTTAACAGCAATCCTAGCTCAGACACCACATCACCTTCCACATATATGTCATGAGCTCACTGAGCGTCACATTACCAGATTCATACTGAAGTTGTTTTGGTGAAAGTAACTTAAAGTAATGCAAAAGTAGTGTAATGCCTTACATTTTAAAATCAGTAATATTGTAATGTAATGAATTACTTTAAAATGAGGGTAACAAGTAATAAATAATGCATCACAGTTTTGAAGTAACTTGCCCAACACTGGTCAAGATTCATGAGTCCATGAATGCTAAAGTTACTGGCCAGAGGCAAATTTCCTCTGAATGAGAAGTGTAAAAATAATTAAAACACCAACTGAAAGAAGCAGCTGGATTTTGAGAAAATCGAATGTTTTTAAAGAGCACAGGAAAAAATAAAGATATTTTCCTGTCTAAACACTATGTAGCTGCTTACGCAATACTAGGTCAGCCTTCAGGAAGCTAATGTAAACAATCCGCTGCTCTGGTTTTTCTGAGTTAGCATAATAGCTTCATCAGTCAAATGCAGTTTCTGAAACCCCTGCTAGTCAGTCTGATTCTTTCCCCCTGGAATACAACGAGGAGAATGGATATCAGAGAGCTAGCTCAACAGCCTGTTTGACCAGATAAACCACTCTAGGTTGTCACTGCAGATCTGAAAGCAGCTAGTGTTGTCATCCAGCTCGCTAAGGTCCTCCTCACAGTTTCCACGACTTTAATGTAGCTACACTAGTTAGAAATGCATGTAGGGCTAGGACATACGGCTCAGACTTCCTACTGCGGCTGTATACACATTTATCCATAACCATTGAGACCACAACATTGAACAAATTGCAGCTAATCGCAAAGTAGCACCAGTAGCTAAGCCCTAGTAAGATGTCTTTGAGTGACCAGTGTGAAACACAATTTTTCCCTGAGGACATTCAGAAAGACTAACGTGTTTACATGTAGTTTAAAAAACAGATGTCAGTCTATTTAGGGGTAAGGTCGGTTTTCTGATTTGCATGCAAACGCAGTGATTGTGATGTAGATCTGCCAGTTTTTTTTTTTAAATGAGCATTTTCGCGTCTATTTTCTATCACAAGCTAACAAGTGAAGCTGGGGAAGGATGTCTTGGATCTGCGGACCATTAACATTGGTTCCCCTCAGGGATGTGTTCTCTCCCCTCTACTCTTCTCCCTGCACACTAGGGGTATTCAATTCTGGGCTTGGACGGCCCAAATCCAGCACAATTTAGTTTTAACTCACCCGACACCTGACTTCAATCAGAAGGTGATTAACAGGCTTCTGCCGAGCCTGATGAGATGCTGCACAGATGATTCAACCACTAAACCAAGCGTGATGGAGCAGAGGAACCTCTAAAATTTGCTGGATACCGGCCCTCCAGGCCTGGCATTGAATTCCCCTGCTGTACACTAACAGCTTCACCTCCAACCACAAGTCTGTCAAGCTTATCAAGTTTGAAGACGACACCACTGTCATCGGACTCATCTCGGACGGGGATGAGTCTGCCTACAGATTGGAGGTCTAACTGGCCAACACATTCTCACACCCAAGGCGTCAAAATATGATGCGTGTGACCAAGCGTCAATATATGACGATTCGGGACGCCCCAGCGCGTCAGGAGACGATGTTCAGGGACGCGCTGGATCAGCTGGCTCCACTGGCGTCACCGTTTGATGTGCGTGGTCACATGAACATTACTCGACTAGTTAACCTTCCCCTCACCCCAATCCTAACCTTGAGGTCCATAAACTGTGACCTTAAGGTTAGGATTGGGGTGAGGGGAAGGTTAAGTAGTTCACAAGTAGTTATAATGTCCGTCTCACCACCGGCGTCGGATACTGACGCTCTGGGACACTGCTTCAGCTGTTTGTCCCTGATCGTCATCTCCTGACGTGCTGGGGCGTCCCGAATTGTCATATATTGAGGCTTGGTCACGCGTCACATTTTGACGCCTTGGGTGTGAGAATGTGTTGAACTGGCTGGTGTCCTGGTGCAGCCACAACAAATGGTAAAATAGTAAATGGCCTGTATTTGATATAGCACCTTCTACAGTAAAGTCCTGGAACCCCCAAGGCGCTTCACAACACAATCAGTCATTCACCCATACACACACACACATTCATACGCTGGTGGGGATGAGCTACAGCTGCCCTGGGGCGCTGTGTCAGAGGCGAGGCTGCCGTACACAGGCATCACCGTTCCCTCAGACCACCACCAGCAGGCAAGAGGGGTTAAGTGTCTTGCCCAAGGACACAATGACAGTAACAAACTGAGAAGGGCTGGAACCTTCAACCTTCTGATTATGGGGTGAGCACTTAACTCCTGTGCCACCATCGCCCCAAACAACCTGGTGCTAAACATCTAAAAGACGATGGAGATTTTTGTGGAGCTTAGGAAGCACACAGCCCCACTTTCCCCCATAACCCTGTCTGACACTCCCATCACGATGGTGGACTCATGTCGCTCCCTGGGCACCACCAACACCCAGGGCCACACGTGTGAGCCAACCATCACCTCTGTCATAAAAAGGCCCATCAGAGGATGTACTTCCCAAGGCAGCTGATGAAATTCAACCTATCTGCACAGTCGAGGAGGCAGTTCTACACCGCAGTCAACGAGTCCAACCTCACCTCTTCAATCACTGTGTGGTATGCTGGAGCTACCGCCAGGGACAAGAAGAGACTGCAGCATGTTGTACGTTCTGCTGAGAAGGTCATTGGCTAGAAATTCCCCTCCATACAGGACCTGTACACCTCCAGGACATTGAAGCGTGCAGGTCGGATAACAGCTGACCCGTGTCAGCCTGGTCACAGTCTTTTTGACATAATTTTATCTGGCAGGAAGTTCTGATCCATTCAGACTGGAACCTGTTCCCATAGAAACAGTTTCTTCCCCTCTAGAACATCATTGACCGACTGCCCACTCCAGTGCTTTGTTCTAGTCACCTGACCATGTGTTGTGTTTGCACCTGCACTGTTCTGCTCTGATCTACAGTACCTACACTGTCTTTTATATATTAGCCGTTCCTCTAATTATTGCCCTCTTATATTATATTTTATTATGCTTATTTCTTATTTTTGCTTATCTCATATTTTTGCAAGTACTGCAGCAATTTCCTAATGTTGTGATTTCTCACACATGTGGCAGTCAGACCCTCCTGGTTCTGATAATGCAGGAAATAAGTGTAGGATGCAATATTCATGCTCAGCCTGCACGTTTAACTCAGAGTGGCTAATCATATCGCCTCTTTGAAGGTTTAACTGCTCGGTGTCTGGTTCTGTTGGTTTTTTCCTTTCAGCTGCACACCTTCCCTCCGCTTAGCACCCAGGCTACTTGTTCAACAGCAACCTTGGGTCCTGCAAATACCTACACCTTACCAATGCTTCCACATTTAAGAGCTACATTCATATCGCCACATACAGGCAATGCAGCTTCATTCTATAACACATTAAATACACAGAGGAAATAAAACAGTTGTTGTTAAAACATTAATTACACAAATAAAATTTTATCTAAAAAGGAAAGGACAAGGTCAAAAGTAGCAGTTATCGTGCAGAAAGTACAGCATGAGGAGCAACTTAGCTGAAACATTTTGATGAATAATACATATGACTCTGGTCCGAGTCTTTGTTGAGAGAATGAAAACAAAGACAAAGCACTCTTAAAGGTTGGGGACTTTACCTTGTATGCATCCACCACCAGATCTATAAGGTTTGGAGCCTGGAAGATACCCAACTTTCCCAAGTAGGACCCAGGAAGCAGCTGGACAAGTTCCTAGAGATAGAGATGTCAGTATAATAATAATAATAATAATAATAATAATAATAATAATAATAATAATAATAACAATAAAAAAATGGCCTGAATTTGATATAGCGCCTTCTAGAGTCCTGGAAGCCCCCAAGGTGCTTTACAACACAATCAGTCATTTCCCCCTTTCACACACACATTCACACACTGGTGGGGATGAGCTACGATGTAGCCGCAGCTGCCCTGGGGCGCACTGACAGAGGCGAGGCTGTCGAGCACAGGTGCCACCGGTCCCTCTGACCACCACCAGCAGGCAACGTGGGTTAAGTGTCTTGCCCAAGGACACAACGTCAGCGACAGACTGAGCGGGGCTCGAACCTGCAACCTTCCGATTACGGGGCGAGCACTTAACTCCTGTGCCACCGTCGCCCCATAATAATAATAATAATAATAATAATTATAATAATAATAACAAAATCTCTGTATATGACATCTGATGCAGATCAGACCAGTGTTGTTACTCAGATTACCTCATACCACTGATACTGCTGCTTCTCCACTGCAAAGACTGAGTGAATGTTGTTTTCTAGTAGCTTGTCAGACAGCTGGCCCAAACTGGGATGGTCCTGTTAAGGTGACAAAACCTTTAAGTAAGATACAATTTTTCTCCTTGTGATCTTCATGGAGAATCACCAGTTTGAGCTAGCTGACCATCCTGGTGCTTCCAGTGTAGACGTTGTTCTCCAGGTGACACTGGCCATCGTGTGGGACAACGATCCCCCCTAGTCTGCTGTCCAGGGCGAGGTGAGATGGCTGGTCGGTCATCAGGAGCAACAGACGCTTCGCCTCTGGCCGCCATCCCACCGCATTCTGACCAGGATACAGATAAAAGGCCGTGATGTCATTGATGCGTTTGGCATTTACAAATTTTAACTTGCAAATCATTTAGACAGAATTTTTTATTTAAAAAGTGAAATGTACTTACCCTTTCAAAATATAAACTTTAATTTAATGTCTGCTCTCATTCACTCATTTTTACAACACATTTGCCGTGCTCTCAAGTATAAATGAGTGCCTATAGAGTCCATCTCTGTAGGTAAAAGCTCTGGCGCTCCTGTTTCAGGAAGTAGAAGTTAACCAGAGCAGAGGTGAGCAGAAAACAGCAGGATTATGACTCTTACTCATTAATATTCGTAATATTTGGAAATCTGGACAACAGCATCATGACTCTACCACTGACTCTGCTCTGGATAGCTTCTACTGCTCAAGACGTGTTCTGCTGTTTCCTGGATGCTAAACCAACAACAGCATCTCCAGGCACGAGCAAAGGTGGTTGAGATCCCGAAGGTTAATTTTCAATGTAATGCAGATCTGAGCGTTTTTTTCTAATCCGAGCGTTTCTTCATCTATTTTCCACCAGCAGCTCATGCAGGATATAGGGGTAGAAGACTATGTTCGCAGTTAGCCTGTGGTGAAACTCAAGTGACCGATCTTATCTAAAAAATAACAAGTAAAAACTGTTTCTCAATGAAGCTGATCTTTAAAACCACACTTTGGGTATAGATTAGCATGGTGATATGAATGATGGTGTGGGAAGATATTAACAGAAGTTACAGAAAGCTTAAACTCTAGTCTTTAGGACACAATGTGCATTGTGTTAGTGGATTTTTATTTGTTTGGAAGCTGGGTTGCATTAATACCAAACACCACCACAAATGTGTTTCTCCAATCCCCCCATTGTTAATCCCATAAATCTCTGCTTATCGACGTTCAAGACCACTGATGTGGGAACGCTGCATGTTTCGTATTTTCAGGATTTACAAGTGTGGTGAAAGAAAGACGCACACTCAGACATTTTATTCATCTGAACTGCATTAGTTTCCAGGATGATCGGGTCTTTCAGTAACCCAAATGATAAGAAAAGCTGCAGAAATTCCACTATCAGCCATGAGACTCCTGGATGTCTGTGAATCATCTTAGACAGTGTGAGAAAATGGAACTGTGTGTGTGTGTGTGTGTGTGTGTGTGTGTGTGTGTGTGTGTGTGTGTGTGTGTGTGTGTGTGTGTGTGTGTGTGTGTGTGTGTGTGTGTGTGTGTGTGTGTGTGTGCATACTACATACTGAGGACCATTTTGACCATTTTCCCTACAAAGTGAGGACATTTTTTGGTCCTACCTTTTTTTTTAGAAACAGAAGCTTACTATACCAGTTAGAGGTATAGTGTGAATTAAGTTTTAGTTAAGGTCAAGGTTAGGAATAGATCAGCGTTGGTTATGGTTAGGGTTGGGGTATGGGTTAGGCATGGTAAAATCACAAAAATGAATGGAAGTCCATAGAGGGTCCTCACTATGATAGAAAGACAGGCGTGTGTGTGTGTGTGTGTGTGTGTGTGTGTGTGTGTGTGTGTGTGTGTGTGTGTGTGTGTGTGTGTGTGTGTGTGTGTTTGTGTGTGCGTGCGTGCGTGTGTGTGTGTGTGCGTGTTTCTTGTTTGCACACAATAGTGAGCCCACTTCCGGACCACGGGTCCCCGGAAGAATAAAAATGAATGCAAGTCAAAGGGGCTAAAAACTCTATTTTCCAATTCCGCTTGTTTTGTGCCATGAATTTCACATATGATGTCCGTGAATTTGAAAGACACATTTTGATACCAAGAACGCGCTTATTTTCGAGCAGGGGGTAACAATATTTTAGGTTTTATGTGAAAATAAGTCCAGAACTACAAATGTGCTTCACGGAAGTGACATCATCGAACCAGACACGGAGGAAACTGAGGGAAAATGGCTGTAGGTTCAGCAAACTTCCCACAGCAGGAAAGAACCACCATAAATATGGCCATGTGGTAAGTAGCAGCTACGCTAGGGGAGAGGAGATTATGTGGTGACGTCACATATGCGATGTGCCGATTTCTAGTGTGTAGTCACGCTAATTACGAACTTTTACAAGCTAATAAATCTCAGTACATTTCATTTAAATTGCAGTACAACATATGTGTGATCCAGGGCGAAAGGCAAAGCGGGTTAGAAAATAGCGTTTTTAGCCCCGTTGACTTTTTTTCGTTCTTCTGGGGACCCATGATGCTGGTGGTCATAATGTTTTACATTTAACACACCAGTGTTCAACTGGTTCTTATAAATGTCAACTCAAGAAGGTCTGTGTGAGTCATTTGAAAGCAAAGCATTGTTTAAAATGTAGTTTTCTTTTACACAGGTGTAGTTTTGTACGTTGTGAGTTGTGTGCAGAGTTCTTTCCTTCGGAAGACGTGTGTAAACAGTTGGGAAAAACTGCAATAAAGAGGATTGCAGTGTGAGCGTGCTCTGCTGAGTCAGAGTGCTTCTACTGCCTCAGAGCCAGCACCACGCAGACAGATGCTTACCTGACAGACGGCAGCTTGCAGCATGGCGTCTAGGCCTCCCTCAGGTGTGTCCATGTTCCCAGAGATGCGTTGGCGTTTGATCACACGCGTAAACTCGCTCATGTTGCCTGTCATGCTGAGGACGTGATGGAAACCGTGGGCCGGACGGCAGCGGATCTCGTAATCGCTGGCCAGAGCAACAAATCAGACTCAGGGTCAGGTTCAAGTCTCGCAACAACGACACTTCACGGTGAAAGCTGTTCCAACAATTCACGATTCACACACTTAGGTCATCTCCATAAAATCTGACTCGGTCTTCATTTACAATAGAAAAACGTCCACAAAGTACTTTCCATCCAATCCAGAGCTGATTATATCTAAATCCGGATGTGAGTCTTACACACTTGTTTGGGTTGTGAACAATACTAGGAATCCCACCTGGGAGAAAAAGAAGAGAAACTCCTTTTGACTCCTTTCCTCTCCTCTGTTTTTACCAGCTGAGAGTTTTGCTGCTTTATGTATTTTGTTAAAGAAAGTCTTTCAGTCTAACCGTCTGCCTCTGCAGAAATGATGGCAGCAGGATAAGAGTCTCGTATGGGGGGATTAGTGAAGGATGAGCAGATAAAAAACAGTTTTGGGCTGAGCAAAAACCTGAGATATGGAACAAAAGGGACATTACACTAAAGTCCACGGACATATTTTATTTTATATTGTGGGGTTCTGCTTTAGTGAATAAGTTTATTTAATTTAATTAAATCATCCGTGCCTTTGTGTCATCACGCTTAGACTACTGTAACGCTCTTTTTACTGGTCTCAGCAAAACCTCCCTCTCACGCCTTCAAGCCATCCAAAATGCAGCAGCCAGACTCCTAACCAAATCCAGCAGACGAGCTCACATCACCCCAGTTTTACAGTCCCTCCACTGGCTCCCGGTAGAATATAGAATACAGTTTAAAGTTTTAGTCCTGACCTATAGAGCTCTTAACAACCAGGCTCCAAGCTACCTATCTGAGCTTTTATCCCCACACACCACCTCTCGGAACCTTAGATCCACATCTGAAAACCTCCTGGCTGTTCGTCGAACCAGACTAAAAACCAAAGGGGACAGGGCCTTTCAGACTATTGCCCCCAGACTTTGGAACAGTCTACCTTCAAATCTCCGTCTCTTGAAATCTGTAGAGGTCTTCAAAAACATCTTAAAAGCCTAACCCTTTTCGTCCAGGCTTTCCCCCGCTAAATATTCTAAAAGATGGCTTTGTTCTTGTTCACACCTTGACTTTGTTTTTACTCCTGATTTTGGTTACTATTGTCGTCACTGCTATTGTTTTTATGATGTTTTTATTGGTTTGAGGTATTTGCCCTGATTTCACTCATGTTGTACAGCGCTTTGTGATTTATATCAGTGAAAGACGCTTTATAAATAAACTTTACTTACTTACTTACTAGTGTGAGAATTGTTATAAAGGGTTTTCATTAGTTCATCTTGAGAAAAACATTCGTTGTGGCTTTTTTATGTCCAAAAATTCTAGTGAAGACGTTAAAAAAAGAACATTATCTAAGGAATGCAACAGATCTGCTCTATTTATAGCAACAAGACCAACAGAATATGTTGCAAACTGAGGGACTGTGGCACTTTCTCAGAGCAGAAAATCCTCACCTGCAGGGGTTGTTGATCTTAGAAGGATGGACGCTGATGTAAGGGGAGACGGGTTTGTCAACAAACGAGCCGAAACCCAGCCAGAGGTCTGAGGTATGCTCCGTCATACGAAGAGACAGCGCCACGCCGACCGTCTTCAGCTGCACCGTAGACAGACATCAAAGAGAATCAGAAGAGGGCGAGACAGGAAAAGGAGTGTCTAGCACCAGAATCGAAACACCGACATGATTGAGGTTTTCCTGCATAGAGGCTGATACGTCCACCAGGTAGTACAGATCCAAAGGATAGCGCTGCAGCTGCTTCACCGCTACCATGAAACTGGCTTGAGACCCTGAACACACGGATGACATTCGGGTATAACCTTGTTTTTATTAGGTGTAAATGAAAGATGTGGAGTAGTACGGTGGTCTACCAGGTCTCAGGGTGATACTGATGCCTCGTGGTGACACCTGCGTGCCACTGAGTGTAGCGTTGATCTCCACCTTGACCTCAGACTGCTCTATGAACTCTGACCCGCAGCCTCTCCTGCGTAGGTTTTCTGGCAGGTCACAGCGACGGCTGGGCTCAGAACCGTACAGGAAGTCCTGAGGGACAAACACAGGTCAGCCTCTTTATTTAACAATATTCTAGACTGTAAATCGTTGAGCAAATTCTTTTTATTCCTCAACAATCTCAAGAAACACAAATGAAGTCAGACACAACCTGTAAATCTGTTCCTAATGTCGGCCCATTGCTGCTGTAATCTTTCTATTTATACCACAGTCACTGCTCCTCAAGTGTGCACTTGTCTTTTTTATGCTTAAGTGGACAGATTTTAACTTTGAAGCTGTAGTGGGTGGACATCTGGCTGGTCCATACAACGACAAAATACCCTAAAATGTGGTTTTAGAGGTGTGATGTTTAACTTTTGGTTTAGATTAGGGTTAAAAATAGAACAGCGTTGGTTATGGGTAGGGTTAGGGTATGGGTTAGGCATAGTGGAGTCACTCAAATTAAAGGAAGTCAACGGAGTGTCGACACAAGGATACAAATACAAGTGTGTGTGTGTGTGTGTGTGTGTGTGTGTTTCTTTGTTTCTTGTGTCCAGCAAACATGCCTGTTTGGGTCCCCGTGTGTGATCTCTCTGGGCATAAATCTGGCCTACGAAGGGTTGCCAACAGTGGGACCCACAGCCATCGTGAAATGTAGGGCATATGCGGGTACAATTATTTGGGGCCATGTAGGGGCCCAACAGAGCACGGCCCACACATGTGGGCTTCCCGCTATGGCCCCACTGTGGCCCTTTGCTGTGGGGCCCTCGTGTGCGCCTCATTTCTCGGTGGAACCCTGGCATGGCTGGGCTTTCCATCATTTACGTAGCAGTTTTCATCCGACCCAAAGCGTTTTCTCTTACCTGAGCTGCCGCTGCCCCACCATTACAAACACCAAATATTACAATAGCTCTAAAACCTTATTTAGAGAACTTGTGTCATGTAAGTTACATTTCTGTTTTCTTAAAGATCTGTTGATTCCCCTGAATTCCCCACATGGGCTAACACTCACGGGGCCACTGTGGGTAGTTTTAGGGCAGATCCCAATGTGGGGTGCCCACAGAAATAATCACAGGTATCTACTGGGCTGATCCAGGGCACCCCACAAGGGATGGATTTGGGCTGATGCACCTGTGGGTTGCACTTAACTAAATCTAACCCTACCCTAACCCTTGACTACATCTAAAGGGGGCTCACGTAGGAAAACAAATATGGGCCCCATTCATGCAAACATACACAAGATCCTTGTGGGTGAACTCTAGGGTAAGTGTGGGTTTGTCCTGCCCACAGAAGCTCATGGTGGGCCCAAACGGGCATGTTCGCTGGGTCTGTGTGTGTGTGTATGACTATATGTGTGTGTGTTTTATTGGTTACCCAGCTTTCCAGCTCAGTTTCAGGACTGATATTCAGAAACACTTTTTGTCACCACCCAGGAAGCACAACAAACTTAAACCTCATTAGTCATTTTCTACAGAACTCGGGCACAAAAACCACACAGGCGTCATGCACTCCACAACCATGACTGACGCTGAGCTGAGCCTGAAAACCAGACTCTGTATACTCTTTGATATCCTCACAAAAACAACTGGCCTAACATTTAACACCAAAAAGTTTAAGACTGGCTACTTCCCGGGACTTTCCTTCACAAGACCTGGGAGTTCAGCGTCTCACGTGGGCACATGTTTACATGAATACAGTTACAGATGTGTTTTCAGAGCTCGTTCAGGCGTGGACGTGTGTGTGTAGAGGTTACAAGGGTGATGTTTGAAGGCCCTCACACACACACATACACATACACACACACACACACACACGTAGACCCAACCCAAAGATGATGTCAGAGAAGTTTAGGGTTCAACAGGGTGGGAAAGCACCTGAAGTCTAAAAAACACTTTCAATCAGTGTGATGTCACTCTCTCTCTGTGTGTGTGTGTGTGTGTGTGTGTGTGTGTGTGTGTGTGTGTGTGGTGTGTGTGTGTGTGTGTGTGTGTGTGTGTGTGTGTGTGTGTGTGTGTGGTGTGGCACTGATAGACCGAAGCTTCTCAAGGCCAAATCAGGGTGGGCTCTTCACAGGACAGCAAGACATGCAAGACAGATAAAGACAAACACACGGGCTGATGCAGAAAGACGGAGAGACTAAACACAAAGACAGAAAGTGTCTTCATCTGAGAAAACACACACCGACGTTTTCACACACACAGATCACATAATGCACACCACTCAGCCCAAACATACACATTCGATCCTTGTTTGCGAATGCCATGAAAGCATTGGTGCGTGTCATCTGAGGAATGCACTTGAGTCTGCCACGTTCCTACTGTTTGCTTTATTTCCCTTTTGCCTGGCTCACACACACACACACACACACACACACACACACACACACACACCTTCTGGAAGCACCAGGCGCACTGAGGTCCACGGCAGAGGCAGTCTGTGCATGAGGCAACACCGGGCGACTGACACACACCAGCTCCTAACAACAATCACAGAAAAAAGGATAAAAAAGAGTGTCTGATTAGCATATGAACGAGTGTGTGTGTCAACATGCATTAGCCATGCGGTGCAGCTTCTGATGACGTTTAAATCTGGTTTACCCCTCGATGATGGAAGCACCGCTCAGAATCTCATAGGTCACATCCAGCACATACTGGTGAGTGTGGGAACAGGTGCTTGAAATGTTGGAATGGATGCGTGGAGTACCTCAAACTTTTATTTAAACTGAAACTTTTAAAAACACACACACCAAGGATGTGAGAAAGGGTCTAATGTGCACCTTGGGCTTCCTGTAGTTGGATTAATGATTTACTGAAGTAATTTATCTGCTAAATCCAATTTTCCAGAGTACTCTCGGTGATTTATGGAGCTGGAATGTAGGCCAGAGAAAGCATGCAGGTCTGAGCCTCATTAACAGACCCATTATCAGGCAGCTCTGACCCAATTAGCACTCTGACCTCTAGTAACCCATCAGATAGGTGATGGGTGGAGGTTTTAATGCAATACGGCGGTTAGAGGAGAGCTTGGTTTGCTGATGGTCGGAGATGTTCCTGCAGACTTTAGCAGATCAGGTTGATTCAGGTTGATAATTGATCAGAGTTCAATTTGGGGGTTTGAAACGTAGGTTTCACCATCCAGACCTGATCTGGGGCATCTTTCCTACTGATTATAATCTGCTGATTATAATTTGGTGCATCATATGCCAAATTATAAACGCACCTTTTTCATCCATCACATGCAGGTACAAACGCTGGAATTATTGATAACAGCTATAACATTATACATAACAGCCCATATAGTTATTGTGGGTTGTTATGTAATTGGTCCCTAATGAGCCTTGACCCACTCACCGGTACTGGACGCTGCAGCGCAGACTGCGAGCACCGCGCAGCAGAGCAGGACGCACAGACGAGGGTCGCTGCGGGGCGGCCAGCACGTCATCCTGTCCACGATTCAAGGAGAAGGAACCGGATCAAACTCAGATCCGTGCGCCCACGGCCGCACGAACAAAAGCCGGGACTGTCGCGTCGACATTGTCCTTCACTTAAAGAGAAATAAAGCAGAGAGAGACGTCTCTCTAACCCCGGTTACCTCTTCACATCACCGGGTCAGAGGAGTTTAGCAAAGCGCGCTGCCCGGTTGACAAGGTGAAGCCGTAGTTAGACTGTTTCACACCGTCCCTCCATCTGTTTTCAGGTGTGCCACCCCCCACCCTCTCCCAGGTCTCGCGCAGCTGCGTTCAGGCGACACGCTCCTCCGGTACACTGACCCAACACATGACGCTCCAGGTTCAGGAGAATGAGCGCGTTTCAACCATTGAACAGACTCAGGCAGGCGGATGCCATAGCAACGACGCGTTTAAGTCCTGCTGTAGAGTGGAAGAGGGAGGGACAAACAGAAAGAGAGAGAGAGAGAGAGAGAGAGAGAGAGAGAGAGAGAGAGAGAGAGAGAGAGAGAGAGAGAGAGAGAGAGAGAGAGAGAGAGAGAGAGAGAGAGAGAGAGAGAGAGAGAGAGATGCGGGTCATTCCAGAAATGCTTCCTTGGATGAGGCTGCATCTGAGAACCACGAGGGCTTCTGTTGGGGTGGGAACCCAAAGCTGGATGGTGGATGGGTGATGGGGGTGCTCGGAGGTCAGTAGCGGGGTTCACAAGCTGCTGCTGCAGAGGGGGAGGAAGGGGGATCCATTGTGTAACGATTTCAATGAGAGAGTAATCTTTCCTCACCGCTGAGCTGCAGCCAGAGACTCTAAACAACTGCGCATCTGAAGAGAAAGGCTATGGGGCGCCGTTTATAAAGTATCACAATAAGTACATAAAATGTATCATATTTAGATTCAATGATGGACAAAAGTATAACATTTAAAGTTTAAATAGTTACACTGAAAATTTTTAGATTCAATCAAAAGTATAGGAGAAACTCCAAAACAAGTTTAACCCAAATAAAATAAGTTGATTTAAACATTTGCCGTCACACCTAAAAATAAAGAATTACATATAAACACGTGTTAAATCTAAATTATAAAAAACATAGGCCTGCGTTAAGTTTCAGCTTATAAATATTTAAACTTAAACCTGAATATTTAGAATAAAATTAAATACATAACTTTAACTAAAACCAAAATACCTCAAAATAAATCTAAATAATCATTTAAAAAAGAAAATATTCAAGATCACTCTAACATATTAAAGGTTGACCATAGTACATGAACACCACAGCATCATCTAGTGTGTGGAGGTTAGTTGAAAACAGCCGATCGGAGCTGTGGCTGTAGGGTCGCCGGTGCCTGTTGTGGGGGCAATCCCCAAACCAGCTGGTTGACACCAACAAATAGGGATGCCGTCAAGCTTAAGAAAGAACCCTAATGGATGTGTTGGGCCTGTGGGACTCCAAAGGCAGCTGATGGTAGCGGAATGTGGCCCGGGTGGTCAAAGAGGCAAAAACCCAGATGTGGGAGCAGCAAGACTTCCCAAGGGCTTCAAGGAGATTCTGGTCCAACCCCCGGTGCCTCAAGAGGACAAAGCAGTGCCTACCAACACTGTTTATAGCGGGGACGGTGTGCTGCTGAACTCAGCTCGGGACATGGATCGGTGAGCAGAGTACTTCAAAGACCTCCTCAATCCCACCGGCACGTCTTCCAGTGACGAAGCAGACTTTAACATTTGGTTTCAAATCTGCATGTTTTATTTAGATTTTAACATCTATATGTGTCATTTTGTATATTTGGATTAGATCTTAAATAATCAGATGTATCTTTGCATGTTTTTATTTGATTCTAAATATTTACATTTATCATTGTAATGTCCATTTATGTTTGAAGAGTTATGCACTTTCCATTGTAATTTACCAAACTAATGTGATGACAAAGTGGCTAAAATGGTCGTATTTTATAATTATTGTTTAGAAGAGCTTGTGTTGCTTTACTATCAGCGCCTCATAGGGACATAGCTAATCCATTTCTTAGCACGATCCTGGTTGCCTCATTTAAAAGTCTGCCAAATAAAACAGACATGCTCTGCTTAAGCCCGAGCTGTGATGACGTGCCAGCAGCGGGAGAACCTTTATCTACTGAGTTTGACCCCGTCTGGCTCTCTGGATACTGGACCCGAGCCAAATGTGCCTCTCCTTTCATTCATTCATTCATTCATCAAATGAGGATTTGATGTTTTCAAAGCAGGAGAGCCAAACACTCATTCCATCCCCTGCTTTAGCAGTCACTCTTAATTATGATAATGATGAAAACACACACCATGCTCTTTGATAGGTGTGTGTGAAACTCCTTACTCTTGTGCGCTAACAGGGGGAGGGTGTGTGTGTGTGAGGGATGAAATATGGATGTTCTCTTTGCCGAGCAAACTTGATAATGGACTCCAGTGTAAGCACATGTCAGTGCTGGCCAACATCAACATCTTAATGACAACTGTCTGTGAGGTGAAGCTGACACGAATCACTCCGCCCCCACCTTTCCAACCTCATCCCTTGTCTCTTGTGTCATTCTGCTCAGCCTCCGGTGTGTTTGCGTTAGCAGTCGGCTGGGCTTTCCATCACGCTGGTCTGCTCTCATCAATTTTCAACACACACACACACACACACACACACACACACACACACACACACACACACACACACACACACACACACACACACACACACACACACACACAACATTAAACAATCTCCCTCACTCTCCATTCAGCCTCCTTTTCTTATTATGAGCTGATGTGAAATAAAGGTCAAAGGTCAGGTAGGGCCTACTGAGGAGATGCAGCCTAAAGCCGGGCGTACACTGTGCGACTTTTTCACTTTTTTGAGCCGATTTTCCACTCGTGCGATAATCCAAGAGATCGGGGTGAGTTTTGCGCCGAGCGGTCGTGTAGTGTACGGGGGTTACGAGAGGCGATTAACACCACGTGACCAGCTACCGATCAGCAGTCGTGAGGTCGCACGGACTTCTGGAGTGTTTGATATTTTGCTCGTCCCTCGTGAGGGTATCGCACTGTTGAAGAGGCGCAGCGAGCAGCTACGATCCAAAAAGTATCAGAACCGCTCACGGCGCATGCGCAATCCTGCATCAACGCCACTCACCCGATATTTCCCTAATAACACACGCTGTTCGTTTTTATTTCTACACGTTTTTTTACTCACAAAGATTGTCAAGAAAGCGTGTTTGTCGTGTTCATGTCAAATTAAACTGATCATAAAACCCAGATTTACTTTCTTTATTTCGTTTTCCTCATCCAACCCCCATAAATCCCTGTGTGTCCTCCTGCAGCACTCCCGAAGGACAACAGGCAAGACAAGACAAAAAAGTCTGACGTGTTGAGTAAAAACTGCTATTTTTAGCATATTTTTAGGGCCGACGTGTTGCTACCAGACGTACAGTGTGAGCAGTCAGGTCGCATCCAAGAACTGGGCCGTACAGTGTGAGCACATGACTCGTGAGATCTGCCCTGCGAGGAAGTCGTACATGTGAGCTGAAGCTGAACGCTGCGAGTGAAAAAGTCGCACAGTGTACGCCCGGCTTAAGCATCACAAGAGTATCGAGTGGCCCTGACATTCAGAAGGATTTAGGTTGGGAAATTTTGTTTAGGTGTTTCTGAATGTCAGCTTTTTTTCTCTTTCCTCGTTTTTAGCTACAACATGACAAAAGTCTCTGAAAGGGAGAATCACAAACACCAACGTTTTCTTGTTTGGTGGTGTGTGCAAGGACTCAGCTCTAAATTCCCCTTCTGAAACCAGAACATCATCCCCCTCCTACTATCACCACATACAGATCTGCTGATGGGGACCTCAAATCTGTTCTGTCAAAACAATCTGAATTACGAGGTAACGTCAGCACATTAACGTTTAGTGTGAAAGTCTAAAGATAGCTCAGATGTTTTATTTGTTCCTGTTGTGGTTATTCAAAAGAAAGACAGTCAGCTGAAGAGTTCCTACAGTGGAAACTTAACGAGAAGGGAGATCTTTGAGGTGTGAAATCATTCATAGTCTGATGTGGGCGTGTGGGTTTCCACAGGGATCACTTCAGTATTTTTAGCATTAGAAATTACGTGGAGTAAATCTGAAACTCATCATGACTCTGAATGTCAGATGCAAGATTTGTGCTTATCTTTATTTAGTTCTGAGTGTCTTTCAGTAATATCTGTAAGAAAAACTTCCGCTTAGAGCTGCTTGATACAACGCACTCTGATATCCAAAGTGTGTCAAAGAACAGGGTCAGTGATGCCGTCATGGTTACAGAAGACTCAAACGGGTTCTGAACACAAACACGTCCATCTCACGTTACTTCCTCTTGCTGTCAGCTGTGATGGTGGATCAATCCAAATTCGACACTTTTTTCCCTCTCCAGCTTTGTTTTAATGCTGTGGTTCACAGAAATTTTTTTAAATCTTATTTTAAATTTTAATCAGTCTCCCTGAGTTTTTAATGCAGGCTAACATGAAAATAGTCTCCTACACCTATCTCCTGCATTAGCCTCTGATAGAAAATAGACAGTGAAACTCTAGGATTAGAAAATCCTGACAGATCTACGTCACACTGTCACTAACATTCATGGGCTCACCCATCTTGACTCACGACGGGGAAGGCAGAGACTTACTTGTTCGTGAAAAGTTCATCAACTCTGCATCAGCCGAGGCATTTCTTAAATTTGAAGCAAGTTAGCAGTAGTCTAACGCTATTGGTTAGTTCTGGTCTGCACTCAGTTTCCTATTGCACTGAGCTCTGTGGGGCAGGGGTCATGCCTAGCAAAAAAAAAAAGACATATTGCTTACATTTTATCAAAATACATGATGAGATAATCACTTTTTCGGATTCCTGAAAAATCATGCATCATTTCTAAAAGGGGAAAACTCTGGAAAGCAGCTTTAAATGGGAGCACATTACAACATTTTTTTTCTTTAATTATATTAGTTCTATGATCTATAAAACATATGTTCAGGAAGTCCTCTGCACTAAATCTGTCACACAAACAGCTGTTCATGCTGTTTTGTTCTTGACATTGTCAGTACCTTCCAGAATGAGCCGTTTGAGGGCTCTGCTACTTTAAGATAACAAGCCGGAGGTGGCCACGCCCACCCATTCCCCACTCAGGCTGCTGTGAGCTAAGAAACTCAGATATCTGGGAGGGGCTTGGAGGGGAGCCGCAGCGCCTCCAGCAGCTGATCTCTCTTGCGTGTGAGGGGTAGTTCTATTCTACCTTCCTTGTGATGTCACAAGTCTGTGAGGTCTCTCTGTGTGTGTGTGTGTGTGTGTGTGTGTGTGTGTGTGTGTGTGTGTGTGTGTGTGTGTGTGTGTGTGTGTGTGTGTGTGTGTGTGTGTGTGTGTGTTGCACAGTGGGAAATTGTTGTATTTTAGTTGTTGAAGTTGCATGGTTGGTGTACATTTTGGCATGATTTTTGTTTGTATTAGCATGATTTCATATGTTCGTTTGATATGCTTTGGTGATTTGAGTGTTTTTCCCTCTCTGGAGCACCCCAGATAAACAGGTAAACTGGCAGGAACAGGTGTGGAACACCCACAGGTGCAACAGACTCATTAATGGGATATATAAGGGACTGAGGAGGGCCTGAGAGATAGAGGAAAAGCTGGTTGGAGAAGCTGCCAGGTGCACGCACGAGTCCTGTGGAGGAGAGGTTGGCGAGAAGCACCATCCCAGAAGGTGGACTGATTGCTGGCACTGAGAATCAGGGTGGGGGTTTGCCTCTGCCCTTGCCTTGTCCCAGGTAGAGTGGGGGTGTTGTGTTGGAATGAAGCGCTGCAGAGACGTGGACGGTTCGCTAACAACGTGTGCATCTGTGTTTACAGAGGTGTCTTTGGGGCTGCCTTGCACCTTTCAGCTGTGCTGTGTCATAAAGTAGTCCCGAGTCTAAAATGGTGCCTGTGATTCCTTCATGTTGCTAACTATTTTCACTTGCAGTGAGTCTGATTATTTAGGTCACCATGCAGATATGGGATCATTTTTGAGTGACTTTAAGGACGTTTTTACTCACAATGCTAGTTGGATCCATTCACTTACTGTGTTTTATGCTAAGCTAAAGCTAAAGTAGGACAGCCAAGTCAGGAGAATGACTACGTTTACATGCAGCCAATATCCGGGTTATGATCGGGTTAAGGTCGGGATTCGGGTTTCTGAGTTGATCAGAATAACCCGTTTACAAGCATAAATAGAAAGAGTTACCCCTAACTATGTCCAGACGCAATATTTCCGGTTCTTCTTGTTCCGGTATCCGTGAAAACAACAACATGTTTCCCAGTTCGGAAGCGATAGCGACCGCGTTTGTTTGCGCTTTAGTTTCCTCGTCACTCCAAAAGTGTGGTGCTGTGCCGCGACTCGCCATGTTGCTCCCAACTTGTTGTTTACTTCTGGTGTTCTGGCACATACAAGACGTCTCGCTACTCAAAAGACCAAGATTCCTTGCGAACAGAGCATGTGCAGAACACACGCTTTGATGGGGATATCCCGATATGCGTTTACACGACCAAACATTCGGGTTAGAAAAGGGTTACCCCAGGTGTAGTAATGAGCATATTCGGGTTTTTGGCGGTGTTTACATGGACCTGCGGAACCGGGTTATTGTGAATATTCGGGTTTTAAAAGGGTTACTGGCTGCATGTAAACGCACTCATTGACTGGGCTGGTTACAAATGTTTTTTCCCACTTATCTAATTCTAGAACATATGTCAACAGACAAAAAGTCTATATTGGGTGGAGCATCCCTTTAAATGAGGAGTCTACAATATATAATGAGAAAAATGTCCTGGATTCTGAATAATATCAACAAATAATAATGTGCATTACTATTGTCATTCTGATTAAAGGTAATTTCTGATGACTCATCACATTTCATCATAACCCACCATCTTATACAGTTTGTTTTTCAAGTCAACCTTTTTACTGATAATGGAAAATCCAAACAAAATATTGCCCCACAACAACATCATTGTTTTCCAGTTATATAATTAAACACCTTAAAGATCAGCAACATCCTCAGTGAAAGTCCCTTTTTTAACGGTGGGGTTGCTATCATGAAACTGGCCAGCTCTGACGTGGCTTTAGCTAAAACAGGCCAACTTGTGACCAACTTCCTCCTCCATGTCTCAGTTTCATCAGCGGTCCAGACAGTTGATGGTTCCTAGGAAGTTCAGCTTTCCCCTGAAATGATTGGACCAACACTAGTGTTGTGGCTGGAGATTTCAGTAGCAGCTGGTGACTCATTTGAAGCTTTTTATGTTGCTTAAACAAACGACACTGTTTACTTAAAACTTTATCAATGTCTCATACACTGACACAAAAATAGTAATTCTAATAGTTCCAGAAATCTGAAAGGTAACATCATATGGAGGGAAACGAGGAATATTTGCGTCAAAATGGCCTTTGAGGTTTTCTCTGAATCCCACATTTAAGAAAGCATTCATTTTCTGCTTCTTGGGCAAAACTGAGGAAATCCCGCGGTTTCTACAATGATAGAATCCCATGTAAACTGACCACCAGAAGTCCTGTGGTGGGTGCAAATATGCACAAACACCTAGACTCCTGGAGTCAGCACACAACACACCCTGCAGGACCACGGTGACTCGTGTTGTTGCTTTTCATTTCCATAAAAGTGACTAAAACAAATTCAGCTAAATAGCTCACAACTCTGATAAACCTCAAAAAGCACACATTTGTTGCACTTTTCACCACAAATTCACATCTCCTTTCATTAAAAAAGGGTTCGTTCTTACGGCAAACAGTGCATATCTCACTTAAATGTCTGTTTTAACAGTTTTGTTTTTTGAGATTTACAACAAAAAGAGAATCATAATTTCCCTCCACCCACTGTTAATTACATAAACCAATCAGAAGTAAATTTTGTTGCCCAGGAGATAGACTCTACAGTTTATTATATAATGAAGTTGTTGATTTAAGTTTAGTGTAAAAACCAAAATTAAAACAAAATAGTTTAAGCTTTCCACCTCTGGATGGATTAAACAAAAATATAAATGCAAAACTTTGTTGTTGCTTTTGTTTTTGCTCCTTTTTTTTCATGAGCTGAACTTAAAAATCTGAAAAATTTTCTAAATGCACAAAATACCTATTATTTTCAAATATTCTGTCTAGATCTGTCTAAATCCGTGTTAGTGAGCACTTCTCCTTTGCCGAGATGACCCATTCCACCTCACAGATGTGGTATATCTAGGTGCTGATTTGACAGCCTGAATAATTTACAGGTGCGCCTTAAGCTGAAAATCCACTGTGCAATTTTTGTCCATTTTGAGTCGATATTATTCTTGTGTGAGAAGAAATCAGAGCGAGTTTGGAGTCATGCGTTGTTGTATACAGGGTGTAATGAAAGGTGATGAACACTTCACAACCTGCTCCCGATCAGTAATTGTGCAATCACATGAATTTCAAACGTGTTTGATATTTTGCTCGTCCCTTGTGAGGGTATCGCACGGTTGCAGTAGCACTCCGGCCCAAATGCACCAGAACTGGTGGTGGGAATTGATACGTTTTTATCAGTTTCAATGCCATTGTCAATTCTGGCTATAATCCCATTCCTAATCAATTCCCGAGGAGTTTAATGGGTGGCAAAAACAGTATTGCACATTCCCTCCTGTTTTATAACTGTCAGTTTATTAATGATAAATACTCTGTTTTATGCTCCTTCTGAAGACAGAGTCATCTTCTTATACGATGTGGCTGTAGCTTTTGCAACATTGGCAAAATCTCACTACAGGTTGGGAATTTGTTGCTGGTATCTGCTAGTGTGGAGGTGTGTATACAGGTGCTGGTCATACAATTAGAATATCATGATAAAGTTGATTTATTTCAGTAATTCTATTCAAAGAGTAAAACTTGTACATTAGCTTCCTCAATTACACACAGACTGATATATTTCAAATGTTTATTTTTTTTCGTTTTAATGATTAACTGACAACTAATGAAAATCCAAACTTCAGTTTATTAAAATATTGTGAAAAGGTTCAGTACTGAAGACCCCTGGTGCCACACTCTAATCAGCTAATTACCTCAAAACACCCGCAAAAGCATTTAAATGGTCTCTCAGTCTAATTATGTAGGCAACACACTCATGGGGAAGACTTGAGAGTTTCCCAAAAGACGACCATTGACAACTTACACAAAGAGGACACGACAGGTTGGCTACCTGTTAAATTCAGAATAGATTTTAAGATCCTTCTTCTCATATATAAAGCTCTTAATAATCAAGGTCCATCATACATCAGTAATCTGATTGTTCCATATGTCCCTAACCGAGCACTTCGCTCTCAGACTGCAGGTCTACTGGTGGTTCCAAGAATATCTAAACTTAGGATGGGAGGCAGATCTTTTAGTTATCAGGCTCCTCTCCTGTGGAACCAGCTCCCAGCTTTAGTCCGTGAGGCAGACACTTTGTCTACTTTTAAGAATAGGCTTAAAACATTTTTATTTGATAGGGCCTATAGTTAAAATCTGATGTTAGCCTAAATCTGGACAAGTGGGGGAGTAGAGGGAGGTGGAGTGTACAGTCGGTAAAGACGGCTCTACCTTGCCCTGACTCCAACATGCCTACATCTAAATAGGATAGATTATCCAGAGTTATCTCTGTAGTTATGCTGCTATAGGCTTAGACTGCTGGAGGACACACTGACCACTTTTCACACTCTACTGCTTTATTCTACAGTCTGCTCTTTAACTGTACTATTTTGTGCAATTTCAGCTGTTAACTTTATTTTCTCTGTAAGTGTTTTTCTCCCCAGAAGAAGCTACAATGACTTTCTGCTGAGCTGTGGTGGCCTCATGGAGGGGGCCATCGACTAGCACACTGCTGCTAACCACTAATACATTCTCTCTCTCCTGATAATAACTTTTTGTTTTTGACTTTTGATGTGCTAATACTAGTTTATCCGTTTAATTATAGATCCACTAGGATAAATACAATAAAGTTTATCTTTCACCAAATACAATATTTACTAAGACATCACAATATAACTATAGAGACATTACTTGTCTGTGTGTGTGTGTGTGTCTGTGTCTGTGTCGTTGTCTGCCTGCTCTGTCTTCTCGATCCCCAGTGAGTCGTGGAGGATGGCTGCTTATACTGAGCCAGGATTCTCTGGAGGTTTCTTCCTGTTAAAAGGGAGTTTTCCTCTCCACTGTCGCTGCATGCTTGCTTAGTATGAGGATTGCTGTATAGTCACTGACACTAGTCAGTGACTTGATGCAATTTGCTGGGTTCCTTATATAGGAAACATTATTTCTGATTGGCTTAATGAACTGTGAATTGGAATGTTTATTATGTGAAGTGCCTTGAGACGACTCTTGTCGTGATTTGGCGCTATATAAATAAACTTGAGTTGAATTGAATTGAAGGTCATTGCTGAAGAGGCACAGAGCTCTGTGTCCAAGCACATTAACTCATTCACTGCCATTGATGACTAAAGTCATCATTTTAAATCCAACCGTTCACTGCCAATGATGACTAAAGTCGCCATTAGCATTTTTTTTTACTGTGTTGGCCTCAGAACTAGCCCCCGCACCATGAGAATAAACATCTCTGTCATGGTCTGTGCTGAGTTGACTTCAATTCAATTCAATTCAATTCAATTCAAGTTTATTTATATAGCGCCAAATCACGACAAGAGTCATCTCAAGGCACTTCACATAATAAGCATTCCAATTCAAGTCAGTTCATTAAGCCAATCAGAAATAATGTTTCCTCTATAAGGAACTCAGCAAATTGCATCAAGTCACTGACTAGTGTCAGTGACTATACAGCAATCCTCATACTAAGCAAGCATGCAGCGACAGTGGACAGGAAGAAACCTCCAGAGAATCCTGGCTCAGTATAAGCAGCCATCCTCCACGACTCACTTGGGATCGAGAAGACAGAGCAGACACACACACACACACACACACACACACACACACACACACACACACACACACACACACACACACACACACAAAGACAAGTAATGTGTCTTTAGTTATATTGTGATGTCTTAGTAAATATTCTATTTGGTGAGAGATAAACTTAAATGTATTTATCCTAGTGAATCGATAATTAAACGGATAAACTAGCAGTAGCACCTCCAACGTCAAGGAAAGCAAAAAGTTATTATCAGGAGAGGGATAATGTTTTAATGGTTAGCAGCAGTGTGCTAGACGATGGCCCCCTCCATGAGGCCACCACAGCTCAGCAGAACGTCGTTGTAGCTTCTTCTGGGGAGAAAAACACTTACAGAGAAAATAAAGTTAACAGCTGAAATTGCAGAAAATAGTACAGTTAAAGAGCAGACTGTAGAAGAAAGCAGTAGAGTGTGAAAAGTGGTCAGTGTGTCCTCCAGCAGTGTAAGCCTATAGCAGCATAACTACAGAGACAACTCAGGATAATCTATCCTATTTAGATTGAGGCATGTTGGAGTCAGGGCAAGGGAGAGCCGTCTTTACCGACTGTACACTCCACCTCCCTTTACTCCCCCACTTGTCCAGATTTAGGCTAACATCAGACTGGATGGTGAGCATGCGCTGAGGATGGTGAGCATGCGCTGAGGATGGTGAGCATGCGCTGACAGCCGATCACCGGATACACAGCAGCGTTTGAAGCTGATGGCAGCTCGTTAACAAACATCCACAAACAATTAAGACACATTTTCGCCTAAGTTATTTACTGACAACGCAAAAAATAATCTGGTAAGTATAACTCACTCAATCTGGAGGTAAGTGAAGAAAATTCAGAAAGTTTACTAAATTATATTGACGAAGTTTTTGAGTTATTCGTCATGGGTCCGAAGAAATCAGCAGCTGAGGCTGAAACACCTGCTGGGACCAAGAGGAGCCGTCCTCAGGATTCGCCTGAGGCCTCATCTCCCCGTAAGGACATATTAGAATTATTAGATTCTATTGATAAACGGCTTCTGGGATTTGAGGGGCGACTTCATCTGCTCGAGGTTCTTCACCAGGAGTTTCAGAACCTCCGAACATCTCTGGAGTTCAGCCAGGAGCAGGTTGAGCGGCTCGCTGCTGAGAACGCTTCTCTGCGGGAGTCCGTTTCTTCCCTGGAAGAGGGAATGACGCGGCTCACCCAGGACAACAAGACTCTGAAGGAGACGGTTTTGGACCTTCAGGCCCGCAGCATGAGGGATAATCTGGTGTTCGCAGGCCTGCCGGAGCAGACGGGAGGGGCGGAGAACTGCGAACATACAATCAAGAACTTTCTCCAGACAGAAATGAAGATTCCAGAAGAAACAATAAAAAACATCACATTTCACCGGGTACATCGCCTTGGAGCTAGACGAGTGGACAGCAGAAGACCTCGTCCCATCGTGGCTAAATTTGAACATTTTAAGCAGAAAGAGCTTGTTAAAAGTCACGGAAGAGAGCTCAAAGGAAAAGATTTCAGCGTGAATGATCAGTTCTTGAAGGAGATTCTGGATCGACGCCGGGTCCTCTTTCCGCTGCGTAAAAAGTTTATCCAGGATGGGAAGAGAGCTGTCATCTTGGTGGATAAGCTTTATGTGGACAATAAGCTTTACAAGGAGCGAGGAGTGACTGACTGGCTGTATTAGCCCAACATCAGGTCAGACATTTATTATTCTTATCAGGATTCACTGGGTTTGATCACGTCAGGATTAAACAGCTGCTAAATCCGTTTTCTAGATGATAAGGTCACCTGTTCTTCACCACTTCACACCCCATCACCCCTTCTTTTTAGTTCTTTCTTCTTTTTTAACCTGTATCTGTACTTTCCCTTCCTCTTTACTTGGTTCTGTTCCTTTACACCTGTGTGGCACAACCACACAACTTTCCAACACTGCGTCAGACTCGACACACACACACACACACACACACACACACACACACACACACGCACACACGCGCACACGCACACACGTGCACACGCGCACACACACAGCACACGCGCACACGCACACATGCACACACACACACACACACACACACACACGCACGCACACACACACACACACACACACACACACACACACACACACACACACACACACACACACACACACACACACAGATATATTAAATTCATAGCACAATATCATAATTTATGCGTCAAATAATACAACCACAAACACTGTTGGATCTTTATTATTATTATTATTATTATTATTATTATTTACTTTTTTTGTTATTTATTAACATACTATTTATACATTTATATACTCATTCCATCCTATTCACATGAAGGCGTCATATTTTAGCTACTCACACACACATCTATGGGTGCACTAAGGTTTGTCTCATGGAACGTACATGGGGCTGGCTCTAGAGAGAAGAGATTAAAAATCTTTGATCAGTTAAAGAGAGTGCAAGCAGACGTAATATTGTTACAAGAGACTCATAGATCTGCCACATCTGCAGATGAACTTAAGACACCTGAGTTTCCCAGCATGTTCTCTGCCTGCTATAACTCTAGGCAAAGAGGTGTAGCTATTTTAATACACAAAAACATCAATTTCACAGTATTGGACACAGTTTCTGATCCAGAGGGTAGATTTATAATGTTAAAATTATCTGTACAGAACCAACGCTTATGTATCGTCAGCATATACTGTCCAAATATTGATGACCCTCCATTCTTTCATAATTTTTTCTCTGTACTCTCCGAACACTTGGACTGTCCACTTATACTTGGAGGTGATTTTAATTTTTGGATGAATTCCTTAACAGACAGGCTCAGTACAGCTGGGACTCAGCGCAATTGGCAATCCACTAACATAGTTAAACAGTACATGAGTGATTATGGGCTTTGTGATGCATGGCGATCTCTTCATCCTAACCGTAGAGAGTATACTTTTTTTTTCGCACGTCCATCACTCTCACTCACGTTTGGATTATTTTCTAGTCAGCAGCTCATTGTTGGCTGACATTTCAGACACTGAAATACACCCCATAGTTGTCAGCGACCATGCTCCGGTTTCTTTAACTCTGGTAAATAAGAAGACAATCCCACCAAGCAAAAACTGGAGGTTTAATACATCACTGCTTAAAGACGAAGGTTTTATAGATTTTTTTAAAAAGGAGTGGGCTTTATATTTAGAACATAATGACCTGCCTGGAACATCAGCACCTATTCTTTGGGAGGCAGGAAAGGCAGTGATGAGAGGTAAATAATATCTTTCTCATCACATAGGAAAAAAACAGAAAACAAATTTATTCAGGAGTTAGAGGAAATCATCAAGTCTTTAGAAGCATCCACAGAAGAAGAGTCAATGAGCAAATTACGTAAAGCTAAATTAGAACTTCATGGAATTATTGACAAAAAGACACAATTTTTAGCACAAAGACTACGAATAGAAAACTTTGAACATAGTAATAAATCAGGTAAATTCTTAGCTAGCCAATTAAAAATAAATAAAGAGAAAACTACTATATCTGCTGTTAAAGACTCAACCGGGAATGTAGTTAATGACCCTGAAAGAATAAACAACACCTTCAGAGACTTTTACCAAACTTTGTACTCACCACAGATAAACCCATCAGATAATGAGATCAATGAGTTCCTTGACAGGATAACACTTCCTAAATTATCAGACAGCCAAGTTACAGTCCTGGACTCGCCACTAACATCAGTGGAGCTCCAGGAAGCCCTTAAATCCATGACTAATAGGAAAGCTCCAGGTCCAGACGGGTTCCCAGTAGAATTCTACAAAGAATTCTGGATCATTCTGGCTCCACCATTTTTCAGAATGGTGAGGGAAATCGAAGAGAGCGGCAGATTACAGCCAAACATGAATTCAGCCAATATTAGTCTCTTGTTAAAACCAGGCAAAGACCCAGCATTTCCAACCAGCTATCGCCCAATTTCTCTTATTAATGTTGATCTCAAAATAATTTGTAAAGCCCTGGCCAAAAGATTAGAGAAGGTAACCCCCTTCATAATACACCCTGACCAAACTGGTTTCATTAAAGGTAGACAGTCATCCACAAACTCACGTAGATTACTTAATTTGATAGATTTCTCTTACAGTAGAAACATAGAAACTAGTATATTATCTCTAGATGCAGAAAAAGCTTTTGATAGAGTTAACTGGAAGTTCTTATTTGCAACTTTACATAAATTTGGCTTTGGGAACTTCTTCATAAACTGGCTAGAAACATTATACAGTTCACCAACAGCACGTGTCAGGACGAACGACCAAATATCAGCTAGCTTCTGTCTTCAGAGGGGGACCAGGCAGGGATGCCCACTCTCCCCCTCACTTTTTGCTATCTTTACCGAACCACTAGCAGCAGCAATTAGGCAAACAACAGATATTAAAGGGATAAAGTGTAAGAAAATAGAACATAAGATCAGTCTTTATGCAGATGATGTTTTACTCTTTCTCCAGAATTCTCAATCCTCTCTCTCCCAAGCAATAGAACTGATAAACTCTTTTTCAAGAGTTTCAGATTACTCTATAAACTGGTTAAAATCCACAGTTCTACCAATTAATTTCTCATTTGTCAATTTGCTTAATACACAATTGGAGTCAGGGAATATCACATACCTGGGAATTAATATCTCTCCCAAGTTAGCAGATCTAACCAAACTAAACTACATCCCACTTTTAAGGAAAGTGGAAGATGATCTTGCAAGATGGAAATCCTTACCAATATCACTCATGGGGAGAGTGGCTACAATTAAAATGATGGTCTTACCCAGAATAAATTACTTATTCTCGATGATCCCAAACAAACCACCAGTTGACTGGTTTAAATCTCTGGACTCCTCAATTACTAAATTCCTTTGGAAGGATAAACCTCCACGGATTAGCTTAAAAACACTTCAGAAGACCAAAGACAGAGGAGGACTGGATTTACCCAACTTTTATTATTATTTCTTAGCCAACAGGCCGCAATATATACCAAGATGGTTGCAAAATAACCCATTAGACGAGTCCTGGTTAGATATAGAACAGACACTTTGCAATACGATAGAGCTTTCAGACTTACCATTTATTAGCTCAAGCATAAGAAAACATGAAAGCTTCAAAAGTATTAGTATCAGCACCTCTCTGACAGCATGGTGGGAGTATCTTAAAATGACAGAGTCTTCACTAGTACTATGCAGACGCACACCTATCTGGAACAATCCTGACATTTTGCAAAACAACAAAATGATGAACCTTCCGGACTGGAAAAATAAAGGAATCCTATACCTGGAACACTTATATGAAGGATTGGACTTCATCCCATTTAATCAAATAGTCTCCCAATTTGGAATGGATAAGAATAGCTTTTTAGAATATCACCAAATTAAATCTGTAGTCAAACAAAAATTTAAGCTCAATAAAATAGAATTACAAACACCACCAAGGGTATTAGACTTTTATAATCTCAAACCCCCCAAACTACTGTCTAAAGTATATAAGACACTGTCCAAAATAGACGATAAAATTGCAATCCCTATTGAAAAATGGGAGGTGGATCTATCAGTTAGCTTTGACCAGGACTTTTGGTCCCAAACTTGTTTAAAAACTTTTAAAATGATCAGACACCCCAATTTACAATTAATTCAGTACAAAATTCTACACAGAGTATGTTCATCGGATGTTCAGGATGGGGTTTGTGTCGTCTGACACCTGTACACACTGCACAAACAACATTCCTGACAATTACATTCATGCACTGTGGTCCTGCCCACCTGTCCAGGAATTTTGGGGTAGAGTATGTGAGGATCTGTCAAAATGTCTGAAATGTCATATCCCAACTTCCCCCTCTCTTTGTTTACTGGGGAAGCTGGACGATGTCCCGATTGCAACATCTATGGTTCACCTGGTTCTGACTGCCATATGCATCGCTAAGAAAACTATCCTCTTGAATTGGAAAAATAGAGAAAGTCTCTGCATTAACCAGTATAGAAATCTTTTGTTAGATCATATTGCACTTGATATAGCCTCTGCTTCCACTTCAGACGAATCTCTCTGTGCTCCTTTGATCGGTTCCATCACATAGCGAGGGTGGGGGGCCGTTGATGTTGTCCTGTGGGATGGTGTGGGTGGGGGGGGGTGTGGGGTCTGAGTTTGGAGTATCCGGATGTTCCCTGGAGGTGGGTTCACTGGGGGTGTCTGGGACTGGGGGGCCGTTGCCCCCCTCTGGAGGTGCTTGGGTTGCCTCGGGGGGTGGACTGCTGGCGGTTGTGAGTGGGGCCTCTTGGGGATCTTGGCGGCGGCCATGGGTCACTGCCTGGCGGCTGCAATGCCCCTGGGCGGGTCTGGGTGGGGGCCTGGGGGCTCGGGGTTTGGGGGTGGCCGGCCCCGTGTGGGGATCTGGGCGGGGCCTTGGGGGTCGGGTCCTGACATGTATGCTGCCGGGAAGAAGGCAGGGACACCCAGCAGTGCCTGGCCCGGGTTCGGGGGCCTCAGGTAGACCTTGGCTCCTCTGCCGTTCCATCACAGGGGAGGGGGAGGTCCAGGAGGGGGAGGACTCAACCTTACCTGGATGTCCCATGTCTTATATATTCTGGAAGTTGTGCAAATGCAGGGGTGGGCATAGATATTCTGCTGGGGTGGGGCTGGGTTGGTGCCCTCGGACTCCGTGAGGCTCTGTAATGCTGCTGCTTTGGGCCCTGGCAGGATGGGCTGGGGTCTCCATGCCCTGGGTGGCAGTTGGACAACAGAGGTACCTATTGGGGCAAGTAGGGGAGCTGGCTCCCTGGAGGGCTAAGCCCAACCAGCCATTCCTCCCCATCCCCGCATATTTCTCTCCTCCTGCTCCCTCACATCATCACACAAACATACACATAGGGCCTTGGGGGGTGGGCAAGTCAGGGAGTGCGGGTATGGACCCCATTTCCACATTCCTGTGGAAACCTGCCCCCCAATTTTATTTGCACCTTATACACTTCCACTGATGACATTCCACACAAACACACTCTTAGGGCCTTGGGAGTGAGCACATTCAACGGCATTTGGCAGGGGGATATTTCAGCCTCCTCCCGAGTGCCGGTGCCCACTTACAATTTTAAACCGCACTTAGACACTGATGGCTGAGGGTGTAAGTGGGGTGGTGCGGTGGCATCAGCTGGCATATGCTGGATGATGCCCGCACTGCCCACTCACCACAGCCATGGAATACACCTCATGATCACACAACACTATATTGGAGCAGGCGGAGGGAGACTAGGGGTCTTAGCCACCTCTGTTGTTGCTGGGCTTCCTGGGGCTGGAGGCTAGGAGGGAGATCTGGCCGTCTGGTTGGGGTCTGGGGTGGTGGGTTGCTGTGCTCAGCGTTGGGCGGGGGAGCCTGCTCATCAGCACCCCAGCAGAAAGGGTCAAACTCTGGTTACCGGTGATGGTTGTACCCCATGTGCAGCAGTACCGGGACCAGAGTGAATAGGGGGTGTATGGGGAGCATGAGTGGGTTGTCCGGCGTGCATTTTTGTAAGTCTTGGGTTGTATGTGCATGTGTGAGCATGAGGGAGGGAGCGTGTGACTGTGTTTGTGTATGACTGTATATGTCAGGTGGGGCCTTTGGGTCCTCCCCTCTCCTGGAACTTCTCTTGATGATATAGATCTCTGTCCCCCCTCCCCCTGCCACACCTGGTGTGGGGGCTTGTGCCTTGGTCTGCCTGAGTGTTCGTGGCAACCGGGTCTGGGGGTTTAAAGATTTTGGCATCTGCTTGTTAGATCCCGGTGGCTGCCTGGTGGGGTCTGGGTCCCTGGGCTCTGCTGGGTCCCCGGCGGGGGTGGTCGCCCCTGGGTCCCGGGTCGCTGGGTCCCGGGCTCGGCCGGCTAGGGGGTGGGAGGCTGCGGGCGGGCCTGAGGGCTTGCCGCTGATATCTCCGGGGACTCTGCCGGCTGCTGGTTGTGGCCCCCCGGGGCGATCCTCTGTGCCTCTCGAGGGGGGCGGGGGCCTTCCTGGTTGCAGTCTCCTTGGGGTTCCTGCGTTCTGGGGCAGCGCCTGGATCTCTGGGACTTGGAGCTCCCCCCGTCTCCTGCGCATCTTTGGGGGATGGATCTGTGGTCCCTCACACTCTCTGTTGGGCGCTCCTATAGAAAAACCTTAAATAAACAAGCGCGTATACACACACAGGTGCTCACATGGTGCTCTCAAAAGTATGGGCTTGGGCACGTTAAACACAGGTCTTAAGACTATGGTGGGCACTTAATATGTTGTGATTTATTATCGTGATTCTTCAGTTAAGCAATGTTGATTATATATATATTTTTTTTTTTCTTTTCATCAAGTTGACGCAGTGAGAGGTAGATCTTGTTGTATTGTTGTTGTGTCCCTTTTTTGTGTCCCTTTGTTTTTTTGTCTTTTTTCTGCAGGTCTAGAAGCAGACTCTTGTTCATTATTGTTTATTTTTGTGGAACCCCCCCTCTCTCTCCCCACCTTTTCTTTTCCTTTCTCTTTCACCTCTGTCTCCGTGTCTGGTCGGAATTACAAAGCATTCAGCAACAATAACAATAAAGTTTTAAGTATCAGGCGTGACATTAAAAGCAAACGCTTTGATGCTCCACCTGAGAATAAATCTGTAAGGCTTGTCACCAGCATTCAGACATCAATTCTGCTTGCTTCACAGCCAGACAGGACACGGTAAAAAAAAAAAAGGCTAACATCAGACTTTAACCATAGGCCCTATCAAATAAAAATGTTTTAAGCCCTAAGACCCGGGCAATGGACAATTACATAACTGATGCCCTCCAGAAGGGGTTCATCCGTCCCTCAACGTCCCCCGGTGCCACAGGGTTTTTCTTTGTAAAAAAGAAGGAGGGAGATCTCCGGCCCTGTATTGACTATCGAGGGTTAAACAAAATAACGATCCAGGACCGTCACCCTCTTCCTCTCATGGGCACCGCCCTGGACGCCATCACCCAAGCCGCTGTATTCACCAAACTGGACCTGCACAGTGCTTACAACCTAATCCATATCAAGGAGGGTGAGGAGTGGAAGACCGCTTTCATCACGCCCACCGGCCACTATGAATATTTGGTGATGCCTTTTGGCCTCTGCAACAGCCCCGCCGTCTTCCAGCGGTTCTTTACAGATGTGCTAAGAGATATGTTGGGCCACTGGGTCTTTGTATATCTGAATGATATCCTCATCTACTCCCGCACGGCTGAGGAGCACATCCGGCATGTTCAGGCTGTTCTGTCCCGCCTCCTGGACCATTAACTGTACTGCAAACTGGAGAAGTGTGCGTTTCATCAGGAGTCCACCTCCTTCCTGGGTTTTACCATCTCCTCCCGGGGCCTGAAGATGGACCCTCAGAATGTTCAGGCAGTAGCTCAGTGGCCTCTACCCACGACCCTGAAGCAGTTGCAAAGCTTCCTGGGTTTCTCAAACTTTTACCGGAGGTTCATACGCAACTTTAGTTCCCTCGCAGCACCTCTGACCTCCCTCACCAAAACCACCAACCAGCCTCGCCCTTTCCGCCTTACTCCAGAGGCTGTCCGTGCTTTCCATGATCTGGTCGGGCGCTTTATTAAGGAACCCATCCTCCTCCACCCGGACCAGACCCGACCCTTCGTCATGGAGGTGGACGCCTCTGATGTGGGAGCGGGGGCCGTCCTCTCACAACGGGATCCGGACTTTAAGCTCACCCATGCGCCTACTTCTCCCGGAAGTTTTCCCCCACATTGAATCCATTATCCAGCAGTTAAACAACAAGCTCACTGTGTCCACCCCTCCCGTCCCTCCACCAGCCGCTCAAGAACTTCCGGTTCAAGCTGTTCCATCACCCCATTTGCATTTCCGGGTCCCGGAGTCCTCTCAATCGGACACTTACCGGGGTGAGTTCGGCCAGGTACGGGGATTTCTTCTTCAGTGCATGTTAACATTCGAAACATTTCCAGAAACTTACAGCAGTGACCCTATTAAAATCTCCTACATCGTAGGTCTGCTCCGCGGCCGTGCCCTACAGTGGGCGGAAGCAAAAAGCCGAGATCCCAATTTTCTTAAAGGTTCCCTGCACAACTTCCTCGTTGATTTTAAAAGCACCTTTGACCATACTGAGACTCCCACGGAGATATCTAGGACTATTTGGAGCCTGAAGCAAGGAAAGCAAACTGTGTTGGACTTTGCCATTGATTTTAGAACACTCGCTACCACCTCAGGTATGGATCCAGAATCTCTGAAGGGAGCTTTTACCCAAGCTCTTATTGACAAGATATAGATCAGCTACCCTTCTGCCCTGAGTCAGAGACATTGGAGGACCTGATCAGTCTCGCCGTTCGCATAGAAAAAAGGCTAAGAAACTGCCCAAAACCTGCTCAGTCATGTTTTCAGCCAGCTCTGCCAAACCAGTTGGTCCGTTCCACATAACCCCCTAAACCAATTCATATTTCAGCCCCCGAGCCCATGCAGATAGGCCGGGCCAGTCCATTCCCTGAGGAAAGACAACACCGATTCTCCTCCTGGCTTTGCCTATATTGTGGTAAGCCTGGTCACTTCCTGTCTAGTTGATCGGTTCACCCAAAAGGAAGAGACCACCAATAATTCCGGGAGTATTAGTGGGTGGAAGTCTGGACGATAAATCCTCCCGGTGTGCTCTAGCTTGCTCTGTCTCTTTCAATCAGGACTGTTTTCCCACTAAGGCCTTGGTGGATTCCAATTGTGAAAGGAATCTTCTGGACCAGACTATTGTGGAACAACTCCATTTACCAACCACTCTGCTCTCCACCCCTATCAGGGCATCATCGCTGGACAGTAACTCATTAACAACCATCACCCACCAGACAGCGCCAGTTAAATTACAGTTTTCAGGCAACCATCATGAAACTATAACATTCTTTGTGTTCCCTTCTCCCCAATCACCGGTTGTTCTGGGACATGACTGGCTAGTCACCCATAATCCCCACATTGATTGGAGAACTAGTCAGATTTCATCCTGGAGTCCGTACTGTTTGTCTTATTGCCTCCTGTCTGCTAACCTCTCTGCCCCGGTTCCGGTTTCCAGTTCACCGACTCCTCCGACCTGTCTTTGGTTCCATCCGAATACCATGACCTTCAAGCTGTGTTTTGTAAGGACTGAGCCGCCTCTCTGTCACTCCATCATCCGTACGACTGCTGTATTGATCTGCTACAGGGAGCCACACTACCCTCCAGCAGGTTGTACAGTTTATCTAAGCCTGAACGTGAGAGCATGGCCACCTTCATTTCCAAATCATTAGCTGCTGGTATAATTCGTCCATCCACCTCCCCTCTGGGGGCAGGATTTTTTTTTTGTTTCTAAAAATGACGGTTCCCTGCGCCCCTGCATCAATTACAGAGGGCTTAATCAAATCACCATAAAGAACAAGTATCCTCTGCCTCTATTGTCCTCAACTTTTGATCCTGTTCAGAAAGCTACAATCTTCACCAACCTGGATCTCCATAACGCTTACCACCTTGTCCGAATCCAAGAGGGCGACAAGTGGAAAACAGCTTTAAAGACCCCTCTGGGCCATTACGAATATCTTGTCATGCCCTTTGGCCTCGCCAACGCCCCCGCTGTCTTCCAGTCACTGGTAAACTCAGTACCCAACGATTATATTGAAAAGTTTTTTACTGGTTACCTCAACGGCATTCTCATATTCTCCAGCACCCTCTCAGAACACCGCCATGATGTCCGTGCAGTCCTGCAGCAACTTTTGGAAAACCGCCTCTTTGTGAAAGCCGAGAAATGCGAATTCCACGCTTCATCAGTGAAGTTCCTTGGATTCGTCTTGGAGAGCGGGGCGGTTGAAGACAGACCCGACTGGCCTATCCCAACTACACGTAAACAGTTACAATGGTTCCTAGGTTTGGCTAACCTCTACAGATGATTCATCCACAATTACAGTCAAGTAGCGTCACCCCTCACACAGTTAACATCCACTATGAAACCTTTTGTATGGACTACTGAGGCAGACACGGCGTTCTTGGAATTAAAGTCTCGTTTTTCCCAAGCTCTGATCCTGTCTCACCCCAATTCCTCCCTTCAATTTACGGTTGAAGTGGATGCCTCGGATTCCAGGGTGGGTGCTGTCCTCTCCCAGACATCTACCTCTGATAACCTGCTCCACCCCTGTGCTTTCTTCTCCAGAAAACTCTCGCCGGAAGAACAAAATTATGATGTGGGTGACCGGGAGTTGCTGGCTGTTAAATTGGCCTTGGAGGAATGGTGCCATTGGCTGGAGGGAGCTGAGCACCCCATCATAATCTGGACAAATCGCAAGAATCTCGCCTACCTTAAGGAAGCCAAAAGACTCAACTCCAGACAATCCCTTGAACATCTTAGGTGTGTTCTTGCTGTGTCTTTGTAAATCCATGCTTTCGTTCTTTTTTAAACACAGAAACAGTTTTGTTTACCTGTTTGTAGCTACGGTTTCGCCAACAGCTGCCGGCTTCTTCAGGCTGACGCTGAAGCATGGCACAACGAAAGCATGGGTCCAGACAATCCTGTTTGTCCCTATTTTTCACTTGTTTCAACTTCATCATCTCTTTCAGACCCGGAACCAAGTACGTTAAGCCCGACGTCCTATCCTGCCAGTATTCATCAGACAAAGACCAGGAACCTACTACCATCCTCCCTCCGTCCTGTGTTCTGGGATCTATTACCTGGGACATCTCGCAAAAGGTCCTGGATGCACAACGAACTGACCCTGGTAACGGCCCTCCCTGTAAATTATATGTACCTCAACAGGTCCGAGGGTCAGTCATTCACTGAGCACATACGGCCAGGTTCTCGATCCATCCAGGAGTTGGTTGTACCCTTGCTCTGGTCCGCAGGTCTTTTTAGTGGCCCTCTATGTTTAACGACATCAAAGAATACATCAGTGCCTGTCAGGTTTGTGCTCGTAACAAAGGAACTAATCAACCTTCCGCTGGATTACTAAGACCCCTTCCCATTCCCTCTCGTCCATGGTCCCACATTGCAATAGATTTTGTTACCAGTCTACCTTCCTCAAAGGGTTTCTCTGTTATACTTTCTATTATCGACAGATTCTCTAAGGTCTGCCATTTCATCCCCTTAACGTCCCTTCCTTCCTCCGCTGTGACTGCTGAGCTGCTGGTTAAACACGTCTTTTGACTTCATGACATTCCTGACGAGATCCTGTCCGACCTTGGTCCCCAGTTCCTCTCTAAGGTTTGGAAAGAGTTTGCTGTCTCTCTAGGAGACAACGTTTCCCTGATCTCCGCCTATCACCCCCTAGACCAATGACCAATGTGAGTGACTCAACCAGGAGTTGGAAGTCATGCTTCGTTGCGTGTGCTCCTCTAATCCTACCAGCTGGAGCACCCAACTTCCCTGGATTGAGTACGCTCACAACACCCATGTTTCATCCGCTACTAGTCAGTCTCCATTTGAATCATCTTTGGGCTATCAACCTTCGCTTTTTCCGTCAGATCACCCTACCGCCACCACAGTGCCACCGTTCATCTGCAGGGCCAAGAAGACATGGATCCAGACTCGTGCTGCTCTGTAATGAACGGCCGAGCGTAATCGACGGTTGGCGGACCGCCACAGTCGTCCTGCTCCACCTTATGCCTATGGGCAACAGGTTTGGCTCTCCACCAGGGACATCAAACTAAAGGACACCAGCAGGAAACTCTCCCCCCAGTTCATAGGCCCCTACACATCAGTGAGGTCATCAGCCCTTGGTCAGTTCGTCTCTCATTGCCCCCCTCACTCAAGATCCACCCTGTTTTCCATGTCTCGCTCATCAAGCCCATTTCATCCAGTACGTTGTGTCCTGCCCCTGCCTCTGATCCTCCTCCGCCTGTCCGTCTTGCCAACGGTAGCCTGGGTTACCATGTGCGTCGTCTCCTGGATGCCAGACCCCGTGGTCGGGGTTGCCAGTTTGTGGTGGATTGGGTGGGTTATGGTCCAGAACATCAGCAATGGATCCACGGCTCTTGGATTGATGACCCGTCCCTCATCAGGGAGTTTGACGCATCGCGCGCCTCCTCCTCTCCCTCGCCGCCGGATGGCGGCCCTTGAGAAGGGGCACTGTCATGGTCTGTGCTGAGTTGACTTCTGTTTTGTGCTGAGTCCTTCTGTGTGCAGGTGGGTGTGTCTGGAGAGCAGCTTCTGCAGATCTGCTCATCAGTGGTCAGGGGATTTAAGGAGTGTCGGGACAACTCATCAGTGCCGGATGATTACTCAGTGTTGGTTAGTATTCTCGCCAGTACCTTGCCTGTCTCTAGTTTGTTTTTTTGTCTCCTGTGTACCTCGCTTCCCTCGTACTAATCTGCCCTGTTTCCTCCGACCTCTTCAGGTACTTCTTGTTCACCTGCCTATTTCCATCATCAAAGTAATAGACTCATCGGATCAACCCTGCCTGCCAGCCCCGTCGCTCGCCCCTGACCGCCTGTTCTCCAACCCCACCTGACAACCTGGACACCTTGGATTCCGGTGCTTAGCTCCCAGCCATTACTTCTGTCTCTTACCCGACCAGCTCAGTGAGCCTTGACTTACCCTCCTCTCAAAAACTCCACAACAACCAGGAAACCATAAGCCAACTCTCATTACACTTTATGCCCGCTGATCTGCAACTACTCACTCCTGTTTCTGCTTCAGGAATCCATCGGAACCACCCGAACCCCAACCTTCGTCTACACCTCCACCGAGCAAAAATAAATATTTTTACTTACCTTCTGCCTCTTGTGTGATTCTGCATGTCGTGGGTCAAAAAACTACAACCCAACATGACAATCTCAGCTCTAAAGTCAATCTTCATCTGCATACGTCACACATCACGTGATCAGGAAACCAAAAATTCCATGTGTTAGGATATTGTTTCGGGCCGCTGCTGTAAAAAAAAGTGAGGCGTGAACAAGAAAAGCTTCTACCAATCACAAGTCAACAACGGATTATGAAAGAATGGATAAAGCTTGAAATGTGCTGATTCTTCCTGATGTAAGAGGTGAGCCTCCACTTTGTTTTGGTTGTTTTGGCGTCGACATCATCCTAGCGCGTAACATTCTGTGACTCTTAAAAAAAACTGTGAAAACGGTGAGAAACGCTGGCAGTGAAGGGCTTTACCGATCAGGAAATGGCTGGCAGCGAATGAGTTAATAGAGAGGAGAAGGGAAGGACAAGATGTGGTAGAAAAAAGTGTACAACAATAGGAATAACTGCACCCTGGAGTGGATGGTGAAACAAAACTCATTCAACAATGTGGGGGAGGTTCACAAAGAGTGGACTGCAGCTAGAGTCAGAACTTCAATAACCACCAGGCACAGACGTGTGCAAGGCAGGTTTCAGCTGAAGCCACTCTGGAACTAGAGACAGTGTCAGCAGCATCTCACCTGGGCTGAAGACAAAAAGGACTGGACTGTTGCTGAGTGGTCCAAAGCTATGTTCTCTGATCAAAGTAAATTTAGCATTTCATTTGGAAATTAAGGTCCCAGAGTCTGGGGGTGGGGGGTGGGGGGGTCCACAAAAATAGACAATCAATGATGAACAACAGTCGGCTTCTAGACCTGCAAAAGGAGAAAGAAAAAAAGATAAAAGGGACAGACAACAATACAACAGGAGCAAACTATCACCGCGTCAACCTGATGAGGAAATATAAAATCAACATTTTTACTGAACAATCAGGATAATAAATCACAGTGCATTAAGTGCAAACCACAGCCTTAAGACATGTGTTGATTGTGCCCAAGTCCATACTTATGAGAGCACTATGTGAGCACCTGTGTGCGTACACGCGCTTGTATATGTAAAGTTTCTCTGTAGGAGAATCCAACAGAGGGTGTGAGGGGCCACAGATTGGCCCGAGCCTGAAACTCAGCGACACGGGACCCAGGGGCGACCAGCCCCGCCGGGGGGCCAACAGAGCCCAGGGATGCAGATCCCGCAGCCCTCTGTGTCTAAGTGCAGTTTAAAATTTGAAGTGGGCACTGGCACTTGGGATGAGGCTGAAAGATCCCCTTGCCAAATGTAGTTTTATGTGCTCACTCCCAAGGCCCTAAGTTTGTGTTTGCATGGAATGTCGTTGGTGGAAGTTTTGAATGTGCAAATAAAATTGGGGGGCAGGCTGCCACAGGAATGCGGAAATGGGCTCCATACCCACACCCCCTGACTTGTCCACCCCCCAAGGTCCTATATGCACATTTGTATGATGATGTGAGGGAGCAGCAGGAGAAAAAATATGTGGGGAAGGGGAGGAATGGCTGGTTGGCCTAAGCCCTCCAGGGAGCCAGCTCCCCCACTGGCCCCAATAGGCACCTCCACTGCCAAAATGCCACCCAGGGCATGGAGGCCCCAGCCCATGTCACCAGGGCCCAAAGAAGCATCATCACAGAGCTCCACAGAGTCCGCAGGAACCAACGCAGCCCCACCCCAGCAGAATATCTACTCCTATCTCTGCATTTGCACAGCTTCCAGAATATATAAAACATAGGGCATCCAGGTAAGGTTGGGTCCTCCCCCTCCTAGACATCCCCCTCCGCTGTGATGGGACAGCAGAGGAGCCAAGGTCTACCTGATGCCCCTGAGCCCGGGCCAGGCACTGCTGCATGTTCCCACCTTCTTCCTGGCAGCATACCTGTCAGAACCCGACCCCCAAGGCCCCGGCCAGATCCCCACACGGGGCCGGCCACCCCCACACCCTGAGCCCCCAGGCCCCCACCCAGACCTACTCAGGGGTAATGCAGCCGCTAGGCAACAACCCATGGCCACCACCAAGACCCCCAAGGGGCCCCACTCACAACCGCCAGTAGTCCACCCCCTGAGGCAACCCAAGCACCTCCAGAGGGGGGCAGCAGCTCCCCAGCCCCAGAAACCTCCAGTGAACCCACCCCCAGGGAACGACCGGATACTCCAAACTCAGACCCTCCACCCCATCACCCACATCATCCCGCAGGACAATATCAATGCCCCTACTATGTGATGGAACCGATCAAAGAAGCCCAAAGAGATTGACTTGAAGTGGAAGCAGAGGCTGTATCAAGTGTAATATGATCTAACAAAATATTTCTATACTGGTTAATGCAAAGAGTATCTCTATTTTTCCTATTCATGAGGATAGTTTTCTTAGTGATGCATATGGCAGTCAGAACCACGTGAACCAAAGATGTTCCAATCGGGACATCGTCAAGGTTTCCCAGCAAACAAAGAGAGGGGGAAGTTGGGATATGACATTTCAGACACTTTGACAGGTCTTCACATACTCTACCCCAAAATTCCTGGACAGGTGGACAGGACCACAGTCAGGGCCAGATTAAGACTTCGTTGTACCCTGGGCAACAATATTCAAGGGCCCCATCATCACGACCCAAGGATCACCACAATATGGTCACATACAGAATATATTACTGTAATATGCAGTAAATATACTCAATACTTGAATGCCTGACATCACGTAACCCGCTCAGGATAACCTTTGACCCACCTTGTGTGGACTGACCAATGAGGAGAGGGTCTTAACTTGAGGCCCTCTCTTCATTGGTCAGTCTGCATGAGACTGACTCTCAACTGACGTTCAAAGTCATAGGCAGCGAAGCGCCTCTGTGCAGCGCAAAAGCCCGGGTGGACAGTTTGTTGAATATAGGGTGATCACATTTCCATTTCCAAACAAGAGGACAGGGGATCTGTGCCTATGACGTCACACTATGGCAACGCCACACAAACCACGTTGGGACCCATTTTTTTGTAAGAACTAAATTAATATCAGATTCTGCCAATAAAAGGGCTCTAAAACAATTCATATGTAAATATTTAGCATATGTATTGCAAAATCTAATTTTTCTGCTTTAGTGCTGCAACAAGGTTTTATTAATAAGAAATTATTATACCTTTTGTTTTACTACAGCATCGGTAAGCTTCCTGTGCACAGATTATTAAGGATGCTTGTTTCAGCTGTGAGATTAGACGATAGGATCAATGATAAAATAAGTTGTCACACACTCCATGGAAACTTTCAGATAATCCACAAGTGGCTTTCAAATGATTTTGTTACTTTTTGCAAGTTTAGAAAAGAAGCAGATGAGACAGCATGTCTGATAATTTAGTTTTTCATCTGATAATATTAGACCATGTCAGTGATGTCTGAGGGGCTTTTACAAACACTGTATAACTAACACTACTGGAGAGGGTATGAATTACACAGAGGCTTCTGGGGAGCCCAGTGGGGGGGGGGGGGGGTCATTTGCCTTGGCCTCCAAAATGTCTTGAAACGGCCCTGGGTGTGTGACTGAGTTTTGAAGGTGATCTGAATTGTATCAGATGTATAAATATGACATGTGTATAACTTATTGTTTTATACAAGTAAAAACGTTTAGTGGAGATAAATCTACATTTTCCTTTTCAACACTTTGTTTAGTTTTCTTGTTTTTATTTAACTATTTTCCTGTCCTGTCTGTCTCTCATCTTCCTGCGTCTCCTCTAAACTCTCCAGAAAAAACTGCTGCTGCCAGGATTCTTACTTTTTCACCTCATCAGTTACTTTTGAGCAGATCAAAGGGATCTCCTGACCGCAAAGCGGAGTGCGCCTTTCGATGCGGCGTCAGTGAGGTGAAATCACCGCAGCACCGCGCAGCACCGCGCAGCACAGATGATGAGCTGCGCAGCAGCAGAGCGCTTCAGGCACAAATAAGACAGAAAATAGAGAATATGTGCGGACTTGAATGATCGTGTGCTAATTATAGTTTTTTGGTTGCGCCACTTTGAGAATGGACCGTGCGCTGGAAGCAGCTGCCTGGAGCGCTGCGCAAGAACGCGCTGTGCCGCTCTCTGTGCTCTCTGCTCAGAAGAGTCCATAAATGATGTAATATAGATAGAAAACTTGTTTCCGACTCCCCTGGATGTGTAAGATATACAGCTCCCCCATAATTCGATCCCTGCTCCTGGATGAAAAGCAGGACATTTTCATCAATACGACCGCGGACCCCCAGTCCGGACGCCCGGACAGAGAGTGAAAAGTGGACATGTCCGGGGAAAACCGGACATACGGTCACCCTAGTTTAATATAATGCGGGAGATTACAGATATGCCTACAGTATTTTGCTCGTGCGCTTGCTGCCCTGGGCCCCTTAGAGTTCGTGGGCCCTGGGCAATTGCCCAGTTGCCCATATGGTTAATCCGGCCTTGACCACAGTGCATGAATGTAATTGTCAGGAATGTTGTTTGGGCAGAGTGTAAAGGTGTCAGACGATACAAACCCAATCCTAAACACCTGATGACCTGTATAGTGTACTCTGTGTAGAATTTTGTACCGAATTTATTGTAAATTGGGGTGCCTGATCATTTTAAAAGTTTTTAAACAAGTTTGGGACCTGAAGTTATGGTCATACCTGACTGATAGATCCACCTCCCATTTTTCAATATGGATTGCTATTCTATCGTCTATTTTGGACAGTGTCTTATACACTTTAGACAGTAGTTTGGGGGGTTTGAAATTATAGAAGTCTAATACCTTTGGTGGTGTTTTTAATTCTACTTTATTGAGCTTAAATTTTTGATCAACTACATATTTAATTTGGTGATATTCTAAAAAAGCTATTCTTATCTATTCCAAATTAGGAGACTATTCTGTTAAATGGGATGAAGTCCAGTCCTTCATATATGTGCTCCAGGTATATGATTCCTTTTATTTTCCCAGTCCGGAAGGTTCCTCATTTTGTTATTTTGCAAAATATCAGGATTATTTCAGATAGGTATGCGTCCGCATGGTATTAGTGAAGACTCTGTCATTTTTAGATACTCCCACCATGCTGCCAGAGAGGTGCTGATATCAATACTTTGAAGCCTTCATGTTTTCTTATGACTGAGCTAATAAATGGTAAGTCTGAACGCTCTATTGTATTGCAAAGTGTCTGTTCTATATCTAACCAGGACTCATCTAGTGGTTTATCTTGCAACCATCTTAGTACATATTGCAGCCTGTTGGCTAAGAAATAATGATGAAAGACGAGGCAACAGAAAGGCTGTAGGCTGTTTTTGAATCGCCCAAACAGCACGGAACCAGCCGACCAATTGCTGACAAGAAAATCAAACGGTAGGAATGGGAATGTATCCAATCAGCGTTGACGTTGTTTCAGAAGCATGATGGGCAATAGAGCTACCGCCCAAGGCTTTTGTTGGTGTTCGGTAGAACTCGGCAGAGTCTCGACTACTCCAGCACGTTTTTGGTCGTGACGCAGATGTAATAGACATGGACGCCGCCAGTGACTGCCTACAACCAGCATGGATACCGGATCTAAGCAGCCACTGAATTCAGTTCGGTCTCTTCTCCAGTATCCGTTCGAGAGGAGAACTATGGTGGAAAAACTTAATGTCAAATAGCTTGGACCAGATCAGCCCGACGTAAAGATAAGCCAGCAGGAGAAGAAGAGAGGCAAACTGTACACACAGGTTTCTCCCGAAATTGGTACACCAGGAAGGCTTGGCTAGATGGATGCAATCACGCTAATGCGTTATTTTGCTTTCTGTGTTTGTTATTCAAAATGACTGGGACAGATGAGGCAAGGATTGAGTCAGGAGTTACGGACATGAAACATTTTTCTGAGAAGGTGAAGAAACACGAGTTATCTCGGGCACACATGGACAACACGGTGAAGCTAGCTATGCTAGGCAGAGCTAACATTGCCATGCAGCTAGAGACGAGGGGCACAGGCTTGCAGTGAAGAAACACAAGGAAGAAGTAGATCAGAACCGGCACATTTTGTCCAAGAGAGAGATGTCAACACAGTGTATGAGCACAAGGATGGCCTCCTCAGATTTTTCCAGATGATCAGAGACTCGGATGACTTTGATCCAATCACTGAGAGAGAGGCAGGAGGCTTTGTGAGAATGCTGGAGGAAGAAGATTTCTGCTTTCTGCTGGCATTGTGTCACAAGATCATGCCACATGTGGACATGCTGTTCAACCAGCTGCAGAAGAGGAACATTGACTCTGTCTCCATCACAGGGGTCATCCAGAGCTTCACCAACAGCATGCAAAAGACCAGGTACATACTTGTTTATTTAATATTATTGTGATGAAATTCTCCAGTATGTTAGTTTCACAAACAGTAATGTGGATGTGGACCATTTATGGTCATGCTATTTTATGTGAAATTTAATGCAGTATTTTTCAACCTTGGTCCGCAAGGCAGCGTGCCAATAGTCAGACACACGTGGATTAATCCCTTTGTCCAATAACGTAAGACAGGAAATAAAAGAGCTGTGCTTAATTCAGGAAATAGTGAAGTTGTGCACAAAGCTCAGAAAGCAAAAGCTTGTTAAAAAAAAAGTAGCACAGCCCCACCAAAAATATTTTTCACCAGCCGCCACTGCTATTCGTCATGGATTTAAGGGCTTCCTGGAGCTCCGCTGATGTTAGTGGTGAGTCCAGGACTGTAACTTGGCTGTCTGGTAATTTAGGAAGTGTTATCCTGTCAAGGAACTCATCAATCTCGTTATCTGATGGGTTTATCTGTGGTGAGTACAAAGTTTTGGTAAAAGTCTCTGAAAGTGTTGTTTATTCTTTCAGGGTCATAAACTATATTCCCCCTTTTGAAGAGACAGGCTAAATATATGTCTTATTGGGTTTACAATACCATCAATAACTGTCTTTATTGTTACCATATCAATATCATTCCAATCTGTATTGGTTTTATTCTTAAATCCTGTAACTATGTCATAAATCTCCCTGTCCTCCTCTGCTCTTAAAAACATCGAATTTTTATTCCTTTCAATATTTTCACCAGTGTCCCTATCTATTCCATCAACCTTTATTTCCTCTGCCAGTTTGAACCCTATAATTACAAATAATTCATTAACATCATTTACTACCTCATTAAGATCATTAATAGTTCTTGTTCCTTTTGTTAAGTACCCAGGGAAATGCTTTTTTTAATTGGTTTTTAGTTATACTGTTTAATACTTTCCATATCCTTGTGGAACAGTTGCAAAATATGTGGCATTGGTCAAACTACACATTTCAGAGTGGCCTTTTATTGTGGCCAGTCTACTGCACACCTGTGCAGATTTCATGCTGTCCACCTGTGAGGTGGGATGGATGATCTCTTCAAATGAGAACTGCTCACTAACAGACTTAGACAGATCTGTAAACAATAATTCAGGCATGGGTCTTTGTGTATTTAGAAAACATTTCACGTCTTTGAGTTCAGCTCATGAAAAATGAGAGCAAAAACAAAGTATTTTTGTTCAGTGTAAGCAAAACACAGCAGTATTTGATGATTAATTCAGTAACTGCACGAATAAACTAAATTACATGCAACATTAAAACTTTGAAAGGAAAGTTAAATAGTGATGTGCTAATATTAAACAACTCTTTCTTTGCTCCTGGGCATTCGTGCCATCTTTCGGTTTACCCTTTACGTAAAGAGAAACTGAAATCTACGATGACCATTCACTCATGCATCATTGATTCTTTTTGTTTGTTCTCAAACACAGAGATTCCTTGATTTTCCCATCAGCATTCAGGGTGCCGGCTTCCGTGCACACCACTGCAGCTCGTGAAGGTTACTGGAGCTTCAGGCTGGCTCTGCTCCAAGTTCGCTTTCAGATACTGAAGAAGAGGAGGAGGTCAGCTGTCTCAAGGACGCTCGACTCTGTTCAGGGAATAACAGGTTCTGGTCTGCTGAGCTGCAGCAGGGAGGCATAAAAACAACACGCAGCCCAGTCTTTGTGTATCCAGTAAAGACAAACTCAAAGGTTTCCTCTGAAAATCAACCCAGGTCATGTTTCCATGACTCAGCTGTTCTTTTTAACCCCGCTGGGATGAGGAAACTGGACCTGGTTTCCAGGTAACTCACGCACTGATTCACTGAAACAGCACTTCCTCCAACAATTATTAAATAGATCCTCAATGAAGAAGATGAATTAAGTTTAAAAGGTTCTTGACTAATCTAGCGATGTGACTAAAATCTTGGAGCAAATAAATGAAACACATGTTGACCTGAGAATAAAGAAGATGAAAAAAGCATCATTCTGGCCAACAGAACAACAGTTTAAAAGGCTATTGAAGATGAAATAAAAAATAAAAGTGAAAGAAACTTCCTTTTGAGTCACTTTCCTTTTTTCTTCCTAATAAGAAATTATAGATAATCGTCATGTTTCTGACTGAGTACAAGGACACTAAGTCCCACAAACCATCTGGGGAATACTCACAAAGATAAGCAGCTGCACATCTGTGGAAAAACAAAAGTTAAAAGGATTTGACCAGCCATGAAAGGTCAAGAAGTTTGATCTAACTGGCCGTTTGTGGATAAAAAATAAATTAAAAAAAGGAATATTTGTTGTTGTTTGTTTGTGATAAATGTTTAATGGTTCACAAATGACCTTTTACACTTAGTCTAATAAAAACACTTTTGGTGCCCCCCAAATCCATAATAAACTGGATTCAATCCAGTTCACTTCATATAGCCCCAAATCACAACAAAAGTGGTCTCACGGCACTTCACAAAATAAACGTTTCCATTGAAAGTATTTATCAGTGCACTGAGTTCAGTTCGTTATGCCAGTTAGTTAAGTGTTTCCTACATGAGGAAACTCAGCAGATCGACTTGTGTCAGTAAAAAAGCATGTAGCGACAGCAGAGAGGAAAAGGCCCCTTAAACAGGAGGAAAGTTCAGAAAAGAACCTGGCTCAGTATGAACGGGTGGCTTCATGAGTCACTGGGGGGCTTGAGAAGAGCGCATGCACGCACGTACACACACACACACACACGCACGCACGCACACACACACACACACACACACACACACACACACACACACACACACGCACACACTATGTGTAAGTTGGGTTCCTCTCTAGAGTGTCCCTGTCCTCCAAGCCAATGGCTCCGCCTACAACCCAGGGGTGATTTTTTTTATGAGCTACTGCCATGATGTAGAAAATAAGTACTAGAAAACAGCACAGGTTTGGGGATTTTGACTAAAAACAGCATCATTATTGTTCAAAGACCACTGAGAACTATTTAAAACAGCTAAAAAAATGATTAGAGCGGGACTTTTAAGTGGTTAGCAGCAGTATGCCAGCCGATGCCCTCTCCCTGAGGCTACCACAGCTCAGCAGAACGCCATTGAAGCTTCTTCTGAGGTGAAAACCACAGAGAAAGTAAAGGTAATAGCTGAACAGAAAATAATTTAATAATTTGTACCGCAGGGCTCTGTTTTGGGCCAGGTTTTGTTCTTGCTTTACATTCTCCCTTTAGGAAAGATAATGCGGGAGTTTACCGATGATGTTTCCTATCATCTCTTTACTGACAATCTTCAGCTGTATTGTTCCTTTAGGCCAGGGGTGTCAAACTCATTTTAGGTCAGCGGCCACATTGAGGAAAATCTGGTCCTAAGTGCGCTGGACCTAGCCTAGTGAACAAGACCAAATTCTTGCTTTGCAAAGTTTGGTCTAGGCATGCTCCACTGGTACCTCTGCAGCCCCAACAGCATTCTGGCTGGCCAATCACAGCCAGAATCACAGGGGTTTCAAACACATAAAGAGCTGTGATTGGTCCATAATGGTGGGCCAACCATAGTGCTCTATCTGCTTAGTGAACAAATCACAGAGCTTTATCCGCTTTGTGGGCCAATCAGGGCACTCTATATGCCTGGTGGGTGGGATGATGCAACAGAGTAAAACAAGAGTATGTCACATTCATTGTCCAGTAGAATGCGGAGATCATTTGAAAGACAACGGTAGAACCCACCCCACAACTGAGAGCCGTCAATGGAGAGTTGCCAGACTAAATAATCAGTGGCGGCTGGCCAGTAGAGGGCGATAGGGCGCCGACCTCCCAGTTTTTCCGTGTTTAAAATTTTTATTAAAAAATAAAAATAAATAAAATTAACAATAATCACATATTCTAAGTTAATTGTGTGTTTTGTAACAAAAATAAATCTTATATATATATCCATGCTTTCGTTCTTTTTTAAACACAGAAACAGTTTTGTTTACCTGTTTGTAGCTACGGTTTTGCCGACAGCTGCCGGCTTCTTCAGGCTGACGCTGATGGTGGCGCGTCACTTCCTTCTCCGTTTATCTGCGGGCAGCAGAGGACGTTGTCGCCCTCTACTGCCCGCATGGGACTGCATCGTCGGAGAGGGGAGAGCGGGCAGTAGAGGGCGACAACGTCCTCTGCTGCCCGCAGATAAACGGAGAAGGAAGTGACGCGCCACCATCAGCGTCAGCCTGAAGAAGCCGGCAGCTGTCGGCGAAACCGTAGCTACAAACAGGTAAACAAAACTGTTTCTGTGTTTAAAAAAGAACGAAAGCATGGATTTACAAAGGCACAGCAAGAACACACCTAAGAAGTTATATATATATATATATATTGGTCTCTGCCGGTCTCTGCCGATCTCTGCCGGTCTCTGCCGAGCGGTGGAGGCTGTAGGCTGTTTTTCAATCGCCCAAACAGGACGAGACCAGTTGTCCAATTGCTGACAAGAATATCAAAGGGTAGGAATGGGAATGTATCCAATCAGCGTCAACGTTGTTTCAGAACGTTTCAGAAGCATGATGGGCGATGGAGCTACCGCCAAAGGTTTCGTTGGTGGTCGGTAGAACTCGGCAGAGTCGTTTTTGGTCGTGGCGCAGATGTAACATGGACGCCGCCGGTGACTACAACCAGCATGGATACCGGATCTCAGCAGCCACTGAATTCAGTTCGGTCTCTTCTCCAGTATCCGTTCGAGAGGAGAACTATGGTGGAAAAACTTAATGTCAAAGAGCTTGGACCAGATCAGCCCGACGTAAAGATAAGCCAGCAGGAGAAGGAGAGAGGTAAACTGTACACACGAGGCTTCTGCCCAAATTGGTACACCAGGAAGGCTTGGCTAGCTGGATGCAATCACGCTAATGCGTTATTTTGCTTTTTGTGTTTGTTATTCAAAACGGCTGGGACAGATAAGGCATGGATGAGTCAGGAGTTACAGACATGAAACATTTTTCTGAGAAGGTGAAGAAACACGAGTCATCCCGGGCACACATGGACAACAACACGGTGAAGCTAGCCATGCTAGGCAGCAGAGCTAACGTTGCCATGCAGGGAACAACAGCAGCTGGGTGCAGAGGTAAGCTGTACATTACATTTCTGTGAACAAGACAATCAGAATCAGAAATCCTTGGTTGTCCCACAAACCGGGACATTTGTTTAATAACATGTTTAATGTGCAATAACTGTAAAAACTAATTTCAACACACATACTTATTATACATATTTAATCACGTAAATGTGTATTTCATGTAAATTTGTATATACATCAATCTGATTCCATTTTACTTGTTACACTTCTGCTGCAGCAAACAAATTTCCCAACTTTTGGGACAATTAAACATTTCTGATTCTCAATTAGATGTTTTTACCTCAAATGTAAAAACATCTGATTGAGAATCAGAAATGTTTTATTGTCCCAAAAACTGGGAAATATGACATTTGTAAGAGGATACTGATGACATTATTTCCTATGAAAGTGTTTCCTATGTACTTATCTGTTGTTTTTTTATTTATCTACTTTAAAGAGGATTAAGACTTTCCTTGAGGAACACCATGACATAGGATGGGCTGAATGCTCTTGCCATGCTCTCCATGGAAAAAAAGCTTGTCACAAACATTCCTGACTTCAATAAAAAGCTCATCGAGAGCTTTGCCACTCAGAAGGACAGAAGGGCAAAATTTCTGTACAAATGAGGTATCACACACGCACAAATGCATCCACTTGATCTTTGTATAAAGTTGACCTTGGCACAACACTCCAGAAATATTTAACAGTGTAAATTTCTGGCATTTTGTCTAAGTGGTGTTTACTACCATTACTGTAACAGTGACCTGATCATAATTTTGGGTGTTCACTCAAATGTTGAAATTAAACAAAATGTTTTTGTTACTTGCCTCTTGCATTGCCTATTTACCATTTATGGTCGTGTTATTTTATGTGCAATTTAATGCAGTATTTTTCAACCTTGGTCTGCAAGGCAGCGTGCCAATAGTCAGACACACCTGGATGAATCAGTTTGTCCAATGATGTAAGACAGGAAATAAAAGAGCTGTGCTTAATTCAGGAAATAGTGAAGTTGTGCACAAAGCTCAGAAAGCACAAGTTTGTTTAAAAATAAAAAATAGCACAGCCCCACCAAAAATATTTTTCACCAGCCGCCACTGTAAATAATATATGTATTTAGTCTAGCTTGGACCGGTAAATAAAAAAAACTTCAGATTGTTTTCTTTGTTTTAATACAATCAATATAAAACAAGGCTGGAGCCGGAGGACAGTGTATCCAAAATAGTACAAGTACAACACCTGAAGTGTACTTGAAAATTTGAAAAATAAATAAAAATAAAAACCATTCCTCAGTGATTCAAACAGCTTACAGATCACATGGCTAGATCAGTTTCATGCAGCACTTAAAGTATATTTGACTCATTTTACTTAACATCTTTTAGCTTTCACCAGCACATCAATATCAGAAGTCACATCCTGAGTGGCGGCCAACTTCTGAATGTGATTCAAGTTCTTGTGTGAGCCTTGAGCGCAGCTTTGTTTTATTTATACTCATTACAGAGAAAACTTGCTCACAAACATAAGTTTATTTTCACTCTACATTGTAAAGTATGAAAATAAAGTTTACACAACCATCTCGCGGGCCAGGTTTAACTCGTTTGTGGGCCGGATCCGGCCCACGGGCCGTATTTTGACACCCCTGCTTTAGGCCCTCTGAGGTTCAAAAATTGAATTCCTTATTGACTTGTCTCGAGCGCATCAAACAGTGGCTCGGTGCAAATGCCCTACAGCTGAATTCAGACAAAACTGAAGTGCTGGTGATTGCCCCTGATAATGCTATTCCAGGGATTCACTAGCACTTAGGTGATTTGAGCTTGTCTGTTAAACCAAGCCTTAGAAATCTTGGTGTTTTCTTTGACAAAGGAATGTCTCTTGAGCATCATTCAAAGCAGTTGACTAGAAATTGTTTTTACCATTTGAGAGAAATTTCCAAATTCAAACAATGGTATCCAAAAATGATCTTGAGCTGTTTATTCTCGCCTTTGTATCGTCCCGTTTAGACTACTGTAGCAGTTTATTTTCTTGTCTAAACAAAAAAGAGTCGTCTCGCTTACAACAACTTCAAAATTGTGCAGCTAGGATACTGACCCGTGCCAACAGAAGAGTTCACATTACCCCCATTCTAAAAGCTCTTCATTGGCTCCCAATTTCTTCTCGCATCAATTTTAAAATTCTTGTGCTGACTTTCAGAGCGCTGCATGGTCAGGCTCCACTGTACATTCGAGACATGCTCTGTCCTTACATACATTGTACATTCTCGAAGGCTGAGATTGTTGGATCAAAATCTTCTTAAGGTCCTCCGTACTCAGTTCAAGACACGAGGAGATCGCTCATTCCAGGCCGTCGCACCAAGGCTCTGGAATGAGTTACCTCTTTTCTTACGTCCACTCGACACAGTTGATGCTTTTAAGAGCAATCTGAAAACCCATTTGTTTCTCCGGGCATTCTAAACATATTTTGTATGCGGATTTGCTGTATACGACTTTTTATGTATATTGTGACTATATTTTATAGTAGCCATACGTATATGTGTCGTTTTAACTTGTGAAGCACTTTATGACCTTTTTGTCTGTGACAGGTGCTATATAAATGAAGCTTACTTACTTCTTTACTAATTTAATTAGAGAGAAGAGGTGGAAGAAAGTAGTGGAGTGTGAAAAGTGGTCAGTATGTCCTCCAGCAGTCTAAGCCTATAGCAGCATAACTACAGAGATAACTCTGGATAACCTAGCCTTTTAGATGGAGGCATATTGGAGGCAGGGCAAGGGAGAGCCGTCTTTACCAACTGTACAGCCTCCAATCAGCCGACCAGCACCTCCTACATGTCCCTAGCTCTCGCTGTACACTCCACCTCCCTCTACTCCCCCACTTGTCCAGATCTGGGCTAACATCAAATTTAACTATAAGCTTATCCACTGGTGTTGTACCCCGTGCTTTTAAACATGCAGTAGTTCAACCTGTTCTGAAGAAGCCTGGCCTTGACACCTCTGTTATGAGTAATTTTCGCCCGATCTCCAAGCTTCCATTTCTATCAAAACTACTAGAGCGTGCTGTTTTTAACCAAATTATTTCTTATCTTGATTATCATTGTTTAATGGATCCCTTCCAGTCAGGCTTCCAATCCCTCCATAGCACTGAGTCAGCTCATCTTCGTGTTTTTATGACATTTTATTAACCCTTGACTCTGGTTCTAATGTATTGCTGGTTTTGTTGGATCTATCTGCTGCTTTCGACACGGTTATCACGCTATTCTGCTGACTCGGCTGAACCAGCTGGTCGGCATCCTGGGGACTGCCTTAGATTGGTTTAGGTCCCACTTCTGTGACCGCAGCTTTAATGTTATGATGGGTAGTGCTGCCTCCCCCTCTGCAGCTTTGACTCGTGGTGTTCCTCAGGGCTCTATTCTTGGACCCCTTTTAGTTAATTTATATATTTTGCCCCTGGGTGACATTAAAAAAAAACACCACATTGACTATCATTTATATGCAGACGATTGCCAATTATATGCCTCTGTGAAGCCTAATGACTCCTTACAGCCACTTGTTGAATGCTGCAATGATGTGAAGAGCCGGCTGTCAGAAAACTTTCTTTTGCTGAATGACGCCAAGACAGAGGCCATCATTTTCAGCCCTAATACTTCTCAAAATCCCCAACTGACCCTTCCTTTTATCACAAGTGGGTTGAAAACCCGTGTCACAAACTTAGGGGTTGTGATGGACGCTGAACTAAAAATAGACATTCATGTCAACAGGGTAGTTAAGACCTGTTATTACCACCTGAGGCGTCTCTCTAAAGTTAAACCCATTTTAAAAAGGCGTCATCTCCTTTCAGTTGTCCATGCATTTATTACTTCCCGTCTCGACTGTTCTAATTCAGTGCTATTTGGTTTCTCGTCCTCCACTCTCGCTCGACTTCAGCTTGTGCAGAACGCAGCAGCTCGTTTCTTGACTGGTACCAGGCAGCGAGAACACATCACACCGGTTTTAGCAAATCTCCAATGGCTCCCCATCCATCTCTGGATAGAGTTTAAGATCCTGGTTTTTGTGTTTAAATCCCTCAATAACTTAGCACCTGGCTACTTGTCTGAGCTCATTCACCCTTCTGTCCCTACAAGATCCCTCCTATCAGCCGACCAGCATCTCCTACATGTCCTCTCGCTGTAAATCCCGCGGGGAGCGCGCCTTTTCAGTTTGTGCACCGAAGCTCTGGAACCACTTGCCCCTCCTGATCAGACTCTCTTCCTCTCTTTCCCTTTTTAAGTCTCATTTAAAAACTCACTTTTATTCGTTGGCTTTTAATTCAGTCTAACTTATTCTCTTTCTCCTTTTCTTTTCGAGTTGGATTACTCGATTTTAATGGTTTTAGTTTTTATTTTTGATTGTTTTTATTTTGTGTTTTTGTTCAGCACTTTGGTCGACTCTCATGCCATGTTTAAATGTGCTATACAAATAAACTTGGTATGGTACGGGGATAAGCTTTAACAAATAACAAAGTTTTAAACCTAGTCTTATCCTGCCTTTCCACCAGACGTGAAAGTGTTGCAAAAAGGCTGTAAAATGTACTCTGCAGCAATTAGTTATAGTTACAGTGGACAGGTTGCTTGCCAGCAGCAAAGTGTAACATTTTGGACGTGTTCCAAAAGAAATGGATGCTATCATTACTTTGTATTTTTTATGTACTATGTTTCCAAAACACGTCAAACTCCGCAGTTTTAATCGGGCCAGACAGGAAGTCAAAGCCAAAAGCAGAGGAAAACATCTGAAAACTTTCAAATTAAAATTCACCGGCTGATAATTGTATCTCATTTACTATTAAATTCTCATAGCCGAGGTACACAGAACAGAAAATAAGCCACAGACCTTTTTAGATACATACAGCCGTCTTTCTCCTTGCTTGTACCTTCCGAAATCACGTGTGGTGTTGAAATTCTCCTATGATTTTTGACCTCATGGGATCAGCTGTGTGATCTATTATTCTTGAGCCCATTTCTGTCATTAATTCATGTTTTTCCACCAAACTATTGAATATTTTCCAAAAACTTAAAAACTGAGATAGTATTGACACTGGTCTATAAATTGTGAAATAATGCTTTCCACCTGGTGTATAGATTGGAACAACTTTAGCAACTTTAATTTTTGGTGGAAAACCCCTTTTTGAAGGGACAGGTAAAAATACATCTTGTTGGATTTTCAATACCATCAATAACCATCTTTACAATTCAATTCAATTCAATTAAAAATACTTTATTAATCCCAGAGGGAAATTGATTGCTGTTGTAGCTCAGAGTAATAATAATAATCAAGTCATCAAAGAGTTTTTGTATATTACAATGGCTGTTGGCAGGAAGGATCTCCAGTAGCGGTCAGTGTTGCAGCAAAACTGAAGAAGCCTCTGACTGAAGACACTCTTCCGTTGTAGGACAGTCTTGTGAAGAGAAGGCTCAGGGTTGTCCATAATTTTCTTGATTCTCTGGAGAATCCTTCCTTGCATTATCTCCTCCAGTGGTTCCACAGTCGTCCCCAGAACAGAACCAACCTTTTTTATTAGGCTGTTGAGCCTTTTCAGGTCCCTGCTTCTGATGCCACTACCCCCAACAGAAGATGGCTGAAGAGATTACACTCTCAACAACAGACTTGTGCAGTGGCGGCTCCAGAATTTTTTTTTCTGCAGGTGCTATGAAGGAGCTAGTCTTTTTATTGAGGGTACTATGAAGGAAGTGTCATGCGTACCCATTGTTCTCTAAAACACCTTCGACACTAGCAGATACACATGTGTGCACAAAACCTCAACAACACCTGAAACAATCATTAATATACATCATAAACAAATGAACAATCGCTGACTTTTCCATGAAGTCACAAACGCATACAGCCACACAGAAAACCATCTATAGTGTTGCAAGGTTAGGTAACGTTAGTGTTAGCATTTCCAGTGGCAAAACCCTCGACTGCTGCGGCGGTTGAGGGTTGACTCTCTTCATCTAGATCGGTAGGTTTTTGTGGGTCTGAGATCACTTCCAAAGATTCCTTCGTTTCTGACAGAATCTGTGGAAATTTGGGCAACAAAAACCGATCCATTTTACCACTAGCTCTATCTTTCACTCATTCGCAGGCGGAAAATTAGGTCAAAGGTTAACATTGTAGCATCATCAAGGTTCTCTAATTTGTGGCAAAGGTCAAGCTGGGTCAAACAGTACTTTTAAATCCACAGATTAATCAAGGAGCCATGATGTCTGGCAGAACATATCACCTATCTGCAGCTGTTCCATCCCAGGAGAAGGACACTTCAAGTTCAGGATGATAATAATTAAATGATATTAATAAAATATATTTGATTTTATTACTGTTTATGAAAATCATCATAAATAATCACTTGGTTCAGTATAAAGGTATTTTAATAACATTAAATGAATTTATGCCTTGGGTATAATAATGATTGAGATGATTATGGTTGATGACAGCAAAAGATGTGTTCAGCAAAGAAGGTCAGTTTCACCTTATCCAGCTAACGCAGAGTCCAGATAAACGATAACTGCAACACATGTTTTTGAAGCATGACCAAGCTTTCTTGCTGAGAGAGTGGGAGTGTCCTGAGAGCTTTTGTAAACTTACCATCACAGCTTCACGTTCAGTTCTTGAACCAACATCACGTAGGAATGGAACGGCCGTCCCTAAACCTCCACCTGCTGTTTTGTCAAGTCGACAAGAATAGCTAAGAATAAACGAAACTGCAACCAGCTAACGAAAACTCTACCCAGAGTTATTGATTTCTGAGTTAAGTTAAGACGAAAAACTCCTTCAGAGTTGCGGACTTTAAGATGCCAATATTTCATCAGTCGTGTGACCCACAGAGACAACCCAGGACTGATTTGGTTGCATGGAGGTCCTTCTGCCCGGAGGAAATCATCTCCACTTGACATCTCGGATCCGAAAGGGGGTCTTCGGAAACTGGGTGAGGTAGACACTAATCGACAGATGACGTTTGATGCTGTTCTCTCTAAATAACTCAGTTAGCCGCAAAACATCATTTCCATCCAGAATGCTTCCTCTCTGTCTGAAAGAAATCTTCTGATGATTCCATTCATGCATCCAGACTCGTATTTTCAATTTAGTTTCCATTCGGGCACAGGTTTGTTCTTTTAAAACAAGTTTAATATCAAAGCTGTTAAAAAAAAGTCATTAAATTGCCATCCATGAATTGTCGTTTATAATTGTCATTTCAGATCTTTAAGTTTAAAATTGTTAGTAATAAAATTTCTTCATTTTTAAACTTGCCTCATTACTGAAACGAAACACAGAAAAGGTATAATATTTCTGGTTATTGAAAAGCAAAGATCCCTAGCTTCTGATTCAAAATAACTTTTGCTATAGAATTTAATAATCTAAATTAAACATTAATCCTTGGATTAAAATTAGACCAAACAGGTTGGTGTATGAACATAGATCGACAATGTAAGTATCCGGGATATTTATACACGATCTAAGCCTCATAGGTTAATCTGATTGGTCATTTTCAGAATCTAACAACTGAAAGAAAACAGTGTTGATTCTAGTGTGTAGTTAACCTCTACAACATCAATTTCCTGTTTTGGTTTGTTTTTACTATCTATATGATAATTTACTGATTATTTTTGTTTTGTATGTTAAATATGATCAATTTAACATACGTTAAATTAAAATTAAATTGTGAAAAAAATGTAATATTTACTTTGGGACGCTATGGGGGTGCAATGACTAATCCAGGGGTAGCTATAGCGCCCCCAACACCCCCCTGGCGCCGCCACTGTTGTAGAAGATCTGCAGCATCTTGCTAATTGAAGGACCTAAGCGTCCTCAAGAAGTGCAGTCTGCTGTGTCCCTTCTTGTAAACAGCTTCGCTGTTCTTTCTCCAGTCCCGTCTGTTGTCCAGGTGAACTCCAAGATATTTGTATTCCTCAACCACCTCCACTTCTTCTCCCATGATGGAAACAGTGTTTGACTCCACCCTGTTTCTTCTGAAGTCTAAAATCATCGCCTTTGTTTTGTTCACGTTCAAGGTCAGATGATTGTTTCCACACCATGCCACAAAGTGCTCCACCATCTTTCTGTACTCAGCTTCCTGTTCATCTCTGATACACCCGACAACTGCAGAGTCATCTGAGTATTTCTGTAGATGACAGGTCTCTGATTTGTACTGGAAGTCTGAGGTGTACAGGGTGAAAAGGAATGGTGAGAGTACAGTCCCCTGTGGTGCTCCAATGTTACTGATCACCTGGTTTGATGTGCAGTTCTTCAGCCTCACAAACTGTGGTCTGTTTGTCAGGTAGTCTTTAATCGGCGATAGTTGAGGCCCCCACCTGTGTCTTCTGGAAGTTCTGGCAAAGTAAATCAGGCTGAATTGTGCTAAAAGCACTGGAGAAATCAAAGAACATGACCCTCACAGTGCTGCCTGCTTTGTCCAGATGACTGTGGGTTGGTTGAAGCAGCTGGATGATGGCATCTTCAACTCCAACTCCATGGTGATAAGTAAACTGTAGCGGGTCCTGATATGTTCTAGTTTGCTTATTCAGGTGGACCAACAGGAGTCTCTCCAGGACCTTCATGATGTGGGATGTCAGGGCAACCAACCTGTAGTCGTCATTGACTGATGGGCGAGTTTTCTTTGGAACTGGAACAAGGCGGGATGTCTTCCACAGGACTGGAACCTTCTCCTGGGCCAGGCTGAGGTTGAAGAGGTGCTGCAGAATCCCACAGAGCCGCTCTGCACAGGCCTTCAGTACTTTGAGGCTGACACCATCTGGACCTGCAGCTTTGTTCCTGTTCAGTCTCTCCAGCTGCCTCTTCACCTGCCTTCTAGAGACAGATCAGCGGGAGGGGGAGGTAAATGAGGCAGCAGCATCTCCTGACTTGGTTGAAGACAGATTTATAGAACCAGAAGAGTCCATGACTGTGTTAGAGGAAAAAAGAGCTGGCGTGTGACAGGAAAATGTTGGATCAGAGGAGGATGGGATGTTCTTCTTCCGGCTCTTGGAGAGTACAGACACTGTTTTCCTCCTCTCCTCCCTATCTTATCCCAAGGCTCTTTGTCTGTCTTTGAGTGTACAGTGCTACTGCATTTTTTTTCTGGAAACTGGAAATTATTAAAAATAGACCTGGTCAGTTGGTCTCTCAACACGATTGACAAAATTTTTTCAATGATGAGAATGGGAGAAGGGGCTCCTGGATGCCCATCTGGGACAGAGCCAGCTGGGCCTAACATGGATTCCTGGAAACAGTGGAACCTGATCTGCCTCTTTCAAATATCTGTAGAGGATTCTGAAGACGTCTGGATATTCGTGGTGTTGGTGTCAGGTTTCTTGCCTTTTGGCCTGAGTGGTTACCTGATTTACTGGAAAATTAATGAGCTGTCGAGGAATATTAGCTCAATCCCGGAGCTCAGGGATGGATTATACCGCGCTGTGAATGCACAAACTCATATAATTGTCGAGATGAGTCGTAAGTTTGGAACTTTGGCTGAGATTCAGACTCTGGCACAGAAGGTGGATTCGATCAAGGAGAAAGTTGACAGATCAGCACGGATTGGGATTGATTAATTACGCCATTATTGGATTAAGAGAGTTTGAGGACCAATGGAACTTTAAGACAGAGAGGAAATTCTCTCTTTCTGGCCCCAAAACAAGTTCTTATCTGAATCTGGTGCCCTTGAGCCTGTGAGGCTGAAGTGATTACTCCCCCTCAGAAGAAATGTGGAATGCTGCTGTCGCCATGGCAACTCTGTCTCCCTATCTCAGCCTGGGTGGGACTGTGACCAGTGAAGGCAATTGAATCGTTTCCATGAGTCACTGTGCTTTCTAAACCCACCTACCTCCCTCCCCTGTCCAAACGGAGGTGACAAGCGCTGCTTATTGCAGCTGCATACCATGATGTGTGGAGAGTCCCCAACCCTACCTCCCCACCTAGTGGACAGTTATGTTGTGTAATGTCTGAAGTCTGTTGCATTTCTTTCCGAGCTGTTTTTTGCAGAGCAAAGCTGCCCTCCCTGTGGAGGGTAACTCTGAAGTGCCTTTTTTTCCCTCCACCTGACTTAATCCTCATATACAAACCCTCTGATCTCTATTAAGGTAGCGCGACTTGGGTTGCGAATGACCACAGTCACTAATTCTTGTCATGTGTCTATGCCTATGTATGTATGTCTGATCTCAGAATTGTGTGTACTGAAACTCTAATTTCTCTCTGGGATTAATAAAGTATCTTTGAATTTGAATTGAATTGAACTGAATTGATTAGCTGGGGACAGGTGAGGAGGATGCTGGATTTGTTCCTGAACTGAACCTATTGAAGAACTTGTTCAGTTCATTGGCTGTGTCCAGGCTGCCATCTGTGCAATCCTTCCTCTGCTTGAAGCCTGTGAGCTTCTTCATCCCTGACCAGACATCTCTGATATTGTCCTCTGTAGTTTGTTCTCCAGCTTCTTCCTGTATGCCTCCTTGATGTCTCTGATCTTGATCTTCAGTTGCTTCTGTATACTCCTCAATAATTCCCTGTCTCCCTCCTTGAAGGCTCTTTTTTCTCATTTAGCAGATTCTTCAGTTCACTGGTGATCCAGGGTTTGTTGTTAGCAAAGCATCTCACTGTTCTGGTGGGTATGATATTGTCCACACAGAAGTTTATACAGTCAGTGACACATCCAGTCATGGCACTGATGTCCTCTTCATATCCTTGGCAGAGAGTCATCCAATCTGTGGTCTCAAAACAACCCCGCAGGGCTTCTTCAGCGTCCTGTGACCATTTTCTCACAGTTCTTCTTTTCACAGGTTGCCTCTGAACAATTCCGAGCAGAGAAAAACAAGATTGTGATCTGATTGTCCCAGAGGAGGTCTTGTTTTGGACATGTTGTCATGTTTTGAGGCAGTTGTCTAACCCAAGACATACAGAATCATGCACGGGGACGAGGTAAAGAAAAAAATAATAATTTTATTTTAATGTGGAGGTGAACTGAAGGCGGACTGGAGATCCAGCGGGAGGACGAATCCAGAAGCGGTAACTGAGAGGGAGACCAGAGGTGAGTGATGGGAGTTGTAGTTCAGAAGGAATGTTTGAAGGCGGAACTTACGGTGAGGAAGTTCGGGATGAATGTGGAGGGGAGGTGAGCCGGGGTGATTTCCAGAAGGGACTTGTGATAGTCGGAGTGGATGAGTGGAATGGACGAGGCGGATGAGGATGAGGCAGCGGAGAGAGAGCATGATCGGTGGAGAGCGGGGCAGCTGGGTGGAGAAGGTATCCAGGCAACGAACCGGTGAAATAATCCTCTGACTTGAAGACGGAAGTGGATACCACGATGAGGTGAGTCTGTGGGGAATTATCCAAATGGAAAAACGAGCTCAGGTTAACGAGTTTCGAAGTTCTAAAACGAGACGAGTTACAAGATCACAGTGTGGCTAGAATCTACCAGGCAGTAGATAATCATCCGGCATCGAATGTGGATAACCGCCCTCCTTTTAAAGCCTCCCCGCTGATCAGTCTGATGATGATCAGCTGCGCTCCCTCTCCTGCAGGTAGAAACTCAGAGATGATTAGATGACATGTCGAGTACACACCCTGGCTCATGACAGTACCCCCCCCCCCCCCCCCCCTCAACAGACGCCCCCTGGCGTCCTGGCAGAGGTATCTTCAAACTCCCGGATGAGGGAAGGATCCTCGATGAAGGAACCAGGCACCCAAGAGCGTTCCTCCAGACCGTACCCCTCCCAGTCAATGAGGTACTGGACACCACGCCCCCGACGACGAGAGGCCAGGATTCTGCGGACAGAGTAAACAAGGCCCCCCTTGTAGAGGTGAGCCGGAGGAGGAGGAGGAGGAGAAGGACAGAGGGGACTGGAGACAATAGGCTTCACAAGGGACACATGGAACACAGGGTGAACCCGGAGGGTAGAGGGAAGGTCCAGACGAACAGTGGAAGCTGAGGGGACGTCGAGGATCTTAAACGGACCAATGAACCGCGTGGACAACTTGCGGGCGGAGGCCTTGAGGGGAATGTCCTTGGAGGACAACCACACCGTCTGTCCAGGTGAGTAGACGGGTGCTGGGCGCCGCCGGCAGTCCACCATTCGCTTGTTCCGTCTGGCCGTGCGGTCAAGCGCCGCTCTGGTGGATCTCCAGGCTCTACGGGCCCCACGGAGGAAGTGGGGAACGGAGGGTGACACCGGGGATTGCTGGGGAAATAGTGAGGGTTGGTAGCCAAGGGAGGGCTCAAAGGGAGACTGACCTGTAGCAGTGGAAACGTTACTGTTGTGGGCATATTCGACCCAAGGGAGATGAGTGCTCCAGGAGGAAGGATGTGTAGAGCAGACAGCGCAGCATGGCTCCGAGCTCCTGGTTCATGCGCTCGCATTGACCATTTGTTTGAGGGTGGTGTCCTGAGGTTAGCGTCACCTGAGCTCCAAGGGCCTCCGCAAACTCCTTCCAAACACGAGACACAAACTGTGGACCACGATCAGACAGGATCTCCTCAGGAATCCCGTGGAGGCGGAAGACATGTTTAACCAGGAGCTGTGCTGTGTCTGCAGAGGAAGGGAGAGATTTAAGAGGGACAAGGTGACAAGCCTTGGAGAACCGATCAACAACTGCGAGAATGACCGTGAAACCATGTGAATTGGGGAGACCACAAACGAAGTCCAGGGCAATGTGGGACCAGGGACGTGAGGGAATGGGTAGAGGTTGTAAAAGTCCTGCGGGGGGGCGATGGTCCCCCTTTTGCTGGGAACAAGTGTGGCAACCCAAAACATAGTCTTTGGCATCCTTGTACATGTATGGCCACCAAAACGACCTTCTAATGAGGGCCACCGTTCTTCCCACCCCCGGATGAAGGGAGAACCTGCCTGTATGCGCCCAGTGGATAACCTTTCTTCTGAGTGGTTGGGGCACATACAGTCTTCCCAGAGGGCAGTTGTTAGGTCCGAGGTCAGTCTTGAGCGCCTCCAGGACCTGGTCTCGTATCTCCCACGTGACCCCACCTACGACACAGCTGGGGGGAAGAATTGTGGCAGGTTCAGTCTCCCGATCCGAGGTGTATTGCCTGGATAGGGCGTCAGGCTTCGTGTTTTTAGAACCGGGTCTGTATGATAGTTGGAAGTTGAATCGGGAAAAGAAAAGGGACCAGCGGTATTGGCGAGGATTCAACTGTTTTGCCTCCTTTAGGTAAATGAGATTTTTATGGTCCGTCCATATGAGAAATGGGGTCTCTGCTCCCTCCAGCCAATGCCTCCACTCTTCGATCGCCAGCTTTACGGCCAGTAGTTCGCGGTCGCCAACGTCGTACCTACTCTCAGCTGGGGTTAAACGACGGGAAAAGAAGGCACAAGGGTGAAGCTTCTTATCCCCTTCTGCTACCTGAGAGAGTACGGCTCCGACCCCGGTGTCAGAAGCATCGACCTCCAGAATAAACTGGCGCTGCGGATCAGGACGGTGTAGTATTGGGGCATTAGTAAATTTATTTTTGAGTTCTTTGAAGGCTGATTCTGCTTTGGAGGACCACACAAAAGGTTTATTTATGGATGTCAGGTTGGTTAACGGAGCAGCAGTTTGACTGTAGTTCTTGATAAGGCGACGATAGAAGTTAGAAAACCCAAGAAACTTCTGTAGTTGTTTTCTGGTGGTGGGTGTGGGCCATTCTGTGACTGCCTGCACCTTCTCTGGGTCTGCTCTCAGCCGCCCGCTCTCAATCACAAATCCCAAGAATTTCACTGTGGACACATGAAACTCGCATTTCTCTGCTTTTACATAGAAGCGATTTTCTAGCAATCGTTGTAATACCGCTCTCACGTGCTGGATGTGCTGTTCCTGGTTCTGGGAGAAGATCAAAATATCGTCCAAATAAACTGTCACAAAACGATTCAGAAAATCACCTAGTACTGAGTTCACCAGAGATTGGAAGACGGCTGGAGCATTCGTGAGTCCAAAGAGCATTTCCAAGTATTCGAAGTGTCCTAGGGGTGTTTTGAATGCTGTCTTCCATTCATCTCCTTCTCTTATTCTCACCAGGTGATAGGCGTTACGGAGGTCTAGACGGCTGAAAATGGTTGAGTCCTGGATGGGTTCAAAAGTGGAGGAGAGTAAAGGCAGAGGGTATTTATTACGGATTGTGATTTGATTCAAACCTCTGTAGTCTATGCATGGTCTGAGGCTGCCTTCTTTCTTTGGAACGAAAAAGAACCCTGCGCCCAGAGGAGATGAGGAAGGACGAATGGTTCCAGCTGCAAGACAATCTTGAATATAGCGCTCCATGCTTTCTCTCTCTGGTTTAGATAGGTGGTAAAGACGACTTGATGGTAAGGGGGCTCCTGGCAGGAGGTCTATTGCGCAGTCAAACGGCCTGTGGGGAGGTAGAGAGGAAGCGCGGTCTTTACTGAATACCTGTTTCAGGTCATGGTAAACCGGTGGAACAGTGGACAGGTCTATATCTTCCAAAGGAGGAGTAGGGTGATCAGGAGTGGCAGGTGAGGCTGAGCGTAAGCAAAGTAGAGAACAATCTGAGCTCCAACCAAGAATCCTGTTCTCCTTCCAGTCCATTGTGGGGTTATGACGGACCAACCAGGAATGTCCCAACACAAGGAGGAGAGGGAAACACATAAAACGTTATTGTGGGGTTATGACGGACCAACCAGGAATGTCCCAACACAAGGAGGAGAGGGAAACACATAAAACGTTATTGTCTCAGTCTGGTTACCTGAAAACAACAGGCGCAGCGGCACAGTCTGGTGGGTGATTGTGGACAGGCTGCGTTTATCGAGCAAGGATACTGAGAGAGGGGTAGACAACTTGGTAGTGGGTATCTTCCATCTTTCCACGAGATGGGGGTCCAGAAGAGATTGTTCGCATCCAGAATCCAACAGGGCCTCAACGGTAATCTGTCTGGAAGGAACAGATAGAACACAGGGAAAGAAACACCGGGAACTCACAGAAGAAGAAGTTCCGCCCACCAATAGTCCCAGCTTTATCGGTGGGCTCTGCCTTTTAACAGAGCAGGGCAGTTATTAACAAAATGTCCAGTGGTTCCACAATACATGCACAGACCAGACCTCTGACGGTGCTGCTTCTCCTCTGGGGTGAGCTTTATCCTTCCCATCTGCATGGGTTCCTCAGAGGGGGAGGAATCAGAAACAGGGCGTCCAGGAGGTCTAGGAGAACGTTCTTGAGCAGAGCAGGCTAGGGGCTCGTGTTCATGTCTCCTTAGCTCCCGCTGGCGTTTGTCAATCGATATGGCCAGCCTGATGAGACCATCCAAAGAGCTAGGCTCAGGACATAAGGCCAACTGGTCCCTCACCTTGTCATAAAGCGCCTCTGTGAAGGCTCCAATGAGGGCGTCCTCATTCCAGGTGGTCCGGGCTGACAAAATGCGGAAGTCCACCGCCAAGTCCGCCACTGTTTTTCTTCCCTGGGAAAGCTTTAGGAGTCTCTTTTTAATGTCCGAGGAGGACTCATAACAACCAAAAGTTAATTTAAAGTCCGCCAAAAAATCATTAAATGATCCGTTTAAAAACAAGTCATTATGGCTCTTTGCTTCAGCCCACCTTAGAGCCCTTCCTCGCAGAAGACCCACAACGTACGAAATCTTGGCTGAATCCGTGGAGAAAGCTGTAGGGCAACGTTCGAAGGCCAATTTACATTGCAAAATAAAACTGTGACATTCATCAAACTCACCCTCGAAGGTCACAGATGGTGGTGAAGGGGCGACGTGGAAATGGGTACTCTCCATGGGGGAAGCTTCCTCCAATCGTGGAGGTCCTGTGGCTTTAGAGGCGACAGAGGGGGGTTCTACTGGTGGAGGTGGTTGAAGAGGCTGGGACAGAGATTCTTGTATTTGGCGAACCAGGGCTTCCAACTGTGTGTAGCGTTGATTAGATGCTGAGAGTTGTTCCATTAATAATGGGAGGGTCTGTTCCTGTTGGGTCAATCTGTGTGAAATGTTAATGAGTGCTGATTCTGTAGGGTTAGAGTTTTGGCCGGATCATTCTGTCATGTTTTGAGGCAGGTGTCTAACCCAAGACATACAGAATCATGCACGGGGACGAGGTAAAGAAAAAAAAAAATTTTATTTTAATGTGGAGGTGAACTGAAGGCGGACTGGAGATCCAGCGGGAGGACGAATCCGGAAGCGGTAACTGAGAGGGAGACCAGAGGTGAGTGATGGGAGTTGTAGTTCAGAAGGAATGTTTGAAGGCGGAACTTACGGTGAGGAAGTTCGGGATGAATGTGGAGGGGAGGTGAGCTGGGGTGATTTCCAGAAGGGAATTGTGATAGTCGGAGTGGATGAGTGGAATGGACGAGGCGGATGAGGATGAGGCAGCGGAGAGAGAGCGTGATCGGTGGAGAGCGGGGCAGCTGGGTGGAGAAGGTATCCAGGCAACGAACCGGTGAAATAATCCTCTGACTTGAAGACGGAAGTGGATACCACGATGAGGTGAGTCTGTGGGGAATTATCCAAATGGAAAAACGAGCTCAGGTTAACGAGTTTCGAAGTTCTAAAACGAGACGAGTTACAAGATCACAGTGTGGCTAGAATCTACCAGGCAGTAGATAATCATCCGGCATCGAATGTGGATAACCGCCCTCCTTTTAAAGCCTCCCCGCTGATCAGTCTGATGATGATCAGCTGCGCTCCCTCTCCTGCAGGTAGAAACTCAGAGATGATTAGATGACATGTCGAGTACTCACCCCGGCTCATGACACATGTATGCATTCTTTACATTTGCATAACACAAATCCAATGCCTTGTTTTCTCTGGTGGAGCAGCTGACAAACTGTTGAAACATTGGAAGTGTAGCAGAGAGCGAGGCATGATTAAAATTACCAGATATAGCCACAAATGCATTGGTGCTGGGTTTGTAGCTTAGTGACAACGGAACTGATGGCATCACATGCACTTTCAGCAATGGCTGAAGGTGGAATATAAACGGTTGCCAAGACAACACTGGTGAACTCTCTTGGAAAATAATATGGGCGACAACTTACTACCAAGAGTTTTTAAAACACTGCCCAGCAAACATTCGGACGTTTAATGACAGTTGAATGGTCACAACTGTAAAGTAATATCACAGTAATTAGGAAAATAATTGCATAACACCTAATCTATTCTCCTTGCCTGGACTCGAACCTGGATCCTCCAGGGGGAGAGTCACCCACTCTACCAGCTGAGCTATGACAACAACTACTGAATATCAGATTTTTTTATATAGCTCCCTTCATTTTGGTCCGACAGGAAGCCAATGGACCAATGAGGTAGAGGTTAAAGTGCGGGCAAAACTAACCAATCAGATGACAGAGAAGATCTGCCACAGGCCACGCCTCCAGAGTGCCAAAACCCCTTAACAGCCGAGCGAGCGGAGTCAGAAACCGAGCGCGCAGAGAGGCTGCCGAGCGCGCAGAGAGGCTGCCGCGCGCACACGTTTTCCTCTGCCGTGTGCTCGTTGGCAGGGGCGGATTTAGGACTGAAGAAGATCCGGGGCTTAACACACACGCGCACAAACGCGCGCGCGCACAAACACGCGCACAAACGCGCATGCGCGCACACACGTGACACGCACTAGTCAACATCATATATATATATATATATCTTGTACCACATAATGTTTAATCTGAAGCTACATATTCAGCATATTCAGGGCAGAGTATTGTTCCTGTTAGTGTTTAGTGTGAGATGATAGTAAATATTCCCTTCTTTCTCCAACAACTTTACCTGATAGTAAGCTAACTTTAGGCAAACCAGCAGCACAACAAGACTCACAAACCTGAGTCAACACCAGTCTCATCAGAGCTGGGGTTCTGTCGTTGTACTTTTGGTCTAAAAAAACGTCCTTATATCCATCTTCACTCATGCGTTTCAGACAGAGAGTGTAGAAGAAGCCAGCTGCTGAAGGGATTTTCTTTTGTGGTGGAGGCTCAGGCAGGCTGTATACTGACTGAGTGGCCTAGTGGTAGAGTGTCTGCCCTGAGATCGGGAGATCAGGGGTTCGACTCTTGGTCGGGTCATTAAGGGGTTGGATTGGGGGGTTAAACCACCAAATAGTTCCCGAGCGCGGCGTGTCTGCAACTCACATCCCCCCCAGGGGATGGGTCAAATGCGGAGACTAAATGGGACTTTACAAACTACTGCCAGCTGCGCTCTCTCTGTTGGGCTTTGGTACTGCATGTTACTTCCGCGATTTAGATCAGGGGCTTATCATGAAAGATCCGGGGCTTCAGCCCAAAGTAGCCGGGCCTAACGCCGCCCCTGCTCGTTGGCAACACACGCACGCAGGTTTGTCACTTGTGCACATCCTTGTGCGCTCACAGACACAGTTTGCTCCCTCTCAGTGCACAAATGACCTCTCGCCATGTATATTTTAACTCGCGAGTCCTGTTCACACGCGCGATGTGGACCCGTTGCACGCGGAATGGGTTTTGGCACGGGTCTAACCACATAAATATCATTCCAATCTGTATTGGTTTTATTCTTAAATCCTGTAACTATGTCATACTGTAAATCTCCCTCTCCTCCTCTGCTCTTAAAAACATTGAACTTTTATTCCTTTCAATATTTTCACCAGTGTCCCTTGCTATTCCATCAACCTTTATTTTCACTGCCAATTTGAACCCTATAATTCCAAAAATTCTAGTTCTTGTTCCTTTTACCCAGGGAAATAATTTTTCTTTATTGATTTTGAATTATACTGTTTAATACATTCCATATCCAAGTGGAACAGTTGCAAAATATGTGGCATTGATCTAACTATACATTTCAGAGAGGCCTTTTATTGTGGCCAGTCTGCGGCACACCTGTGCAGATTTCATGCTGTCCACCTGTGAGGTGCGATGGATGATCTCAGCAAAGGAGAACTGCTCACTAACAGACATAGAAAACTTTCAAATTAAAAGTCACCGGCAGATAATTGTATGTCTTTCCTATTAAATTCCCATAGCCGAGGTACGCAGAACAGAAAATAAGCCACAGACCTTTTAGATACATACAGCCATCTTTCTCCTTGCTTGTAACTACCGAAATCATGTGTGGTGTTGCAATTCTCCTGTGATTTTGTGACCTCACGGGACCAGCTGTTTGGAATGCTTTTGCTCCCATTTCGCTTCAGAATCGTTCTTGTTTGGAAGGGAGCTCATGAGTCAAACACCTCTATTTTGTTACACGCCACTTTAACATCTGGTGGAAAGAAGAAGTTAAAAGTAGACAAGGTGTCTGCCTCACAAACTAAAGCTGGCAGCTGGTTCCACAGGAGAGGAGCCTGATAATTAAAAGATCTGCCTCCCATCCTATTTTTAGATATTCTGGGAACCACCAGTAAACCTGCACTCTGAGAGCGAAGTGCTCTGTTAGGAACATATGAAAGAATCATATCACTAATGTATGATGGAGTTTGGTTATTAAGAGCTTTATATGTGAGAAGGCGAATCCTAACATTATTCTGAATTTAACAGGAAGCCAATGTAGGGAAGCTTGAAATAAAAGTTAAAGTCCCATTAGTCCCACACTGGTGAAATTCATCTCGGCGTTTGACCCATCCCTGTGGGGAGCGGTGAGCTGCAACCCTAACCCCCAATCTAACCCATTAAAGCTGAGTGTCAAGTTCCCTTACCCAAGACATGCAGAATTAGCCACAGACAAGGGAAGGTTTAGGCAAAAGTTATTTTAGAATAAAAAACGAGAACGTAGGGAGCGCTGTAAACAGTGAGTCAGCGATGTCTGGACCCGATCTTGAGCAGGGCTCTGCAAAACAGAGAAGTGCCAGTGGCTGGAGAGGATTAGTGAGGATGATGGCAAAAGAGGAGGAGGGCTTACAGTTCCAGCAGAAGTAACAGGTTCAGAGGTGGAGGTCTGGTCAGAGGCAGTGGTCGGGCTCGATTGGAGATTCAGGTGTTTATGTTTATGTATTTAGCAGACGCTTTGTCCAAAGCGACTTACAAGTGATAATCGGCATGTTGCCCTTGAGGCTAACAACAACAATAACAACAACAACAACTTGACATCAGTCATGGAGAGGAGGGAACAAGGAGTAGACAGTAGAGAGGGGGGATGGGTGCAGGGAGGGTGCTAGTTTAGAAGATGCTCTTTGAAGAGCAGGGTCTTCAGGAGTTTCTTGAAAATTGAAAAGGAAGCCCCTGTTCTGGTCATTTTGGATTGAGATATTGTGCTGTATGGATGGTTTTGCTGGGATGACAAGTAGTTCTGTTTTAGAGAGGTTGAGTTGGAGATGGTGGGTTTTCATCCATTTTGATATGTCAGAGAGACAGTTTGATATTCGTGCAGAGACAGTGTGGTCGTCTGGTGGAAATGACAGATAGAGCTGGGTGTCGTGTCTGCATAGTAGTGGTAGGAGAAGCCATGTGATTGAATGATCTCACCCAGTGAGGTGGTGTTATGGCAAAGAGAAGAGTTTCTAGTACAGAGCCCTGGGGTACTCCTGTGGCAAGATGGTGCACGGTAGAGGATTTTCCAAGCCAAGATACACTGAATGATTGTCCTGTGTGGTACGATTCAAACCAGGTGTGTGCTTTCTCTGTTATGCTGTGTGCTTTCTCTGTTATGCCCATGCTAGAGAGTGTGGACAAAAGGAAGCCATGGTTGACAGTGTCAAATTCAGCCGATCAGTCGAGCAGTATAAGCACTGAGGATTTGGCAGTCGCTCTAGCTTCTTTTAAAGATTCCGTCACTGCTAACAGAGCAGCTTCAGTGGAGTGGCCCTTTTTGAACCCAGATTGGTAGGGGTCAAGCAGGAAGTTTTGTGAGAGGTATTCTGTGATCTGCTTGAAAGCTACCTTTTCATAGCCTGGCAAGCCAGACTAAATAAATGTATTATTTAGTCTGGCAATGCTCCATTGACGGCTCTCGGTTGTAGGGCGGGTTCTACCGTTGTCTTTCAAATGATCTCCGCATTCCACTGGACAATGAATGTGACATACCCTTTGTTTCACTCTGTTGCATCATCCCACCCACCAGGCATATAGAGTGCCCTGATTGGCCCACAAAGCAGATAAAGCTCTGTGATTTGTTCACTAAGTAGATAGAGCACTATGATTAGCCCACCATTATGGACCAATCACAGCTCTTTATGTGTTTGAAACCCCTCTAGAGAGCTGTGACTGGCCAGCCGGAGTCCTGGTAGGAGCTGCGGAGGTTCCAATGGAGCGTGCCTAGATGTACCCTAGTCACGCGGAGATTCACAACGACACAGGTGGAGAGCGAGGGTGCAAAACCAGAGGGACAGAGACACCAGAGAGCAGAAGTTTGTCTGCAACCTCTTTTATTAACTAAATAAAAGCCCCCGTCTAAAAATATACAATTAAAAAGTTTGAGTCCATAAAAGCAGTTTAAAACATGTCCTTCAAAAAGACCCCAAAAGATAGTTGGGCTCCTCCCAGATCCACAACGTCACGCGGAGGGAATTTCCAGGATGGGAAAAGCGGCGTCCCGGCTTCAGTGTCCGACTCCAGCAGTCTCTGGTCTCGCTCTCAGCAGGCACTTGTCTCAGGCGTGATCTCCCGGGGGCTCTCGCCACTCCTCCCTGACAAGGACAGAACACTGGGGCAGAACTTTTGTCTCTGACGCAGTGCAAACTCTTTCTCGTAGGATCGGCCCATACGGTGCGTCACCCAGCATATAACAGAGGAAGCCGTTTACTCACGGATGCAGGCAGAGGTCCAACCTCTGCCCTGCTGTCATTCAAAGGCATTGCTCCCACTCGTTGTCGCTGCACGCCAGGGATGAACCGGTCCTCCTGCGATCCAACGCGTTCTGTGCTACGTCCACCTATATTAGTCCAGTCCCTCTGCCTTCTTGTTTCCCTTGTCTCTTTTTCCTCTCTCCTCCTGCAGTTCTGCAGCTTCTTCCCTTTATCAGCCTGCTAACTATGCGCACCTGGTGCGCTCTCCAAGTCACGCCCACCTCTTTAAGTGACTGTCATGTCAACAGTGGCAAAACAATCTAAACTAAACAGGCACATAAAACCAACAACACACGACAAAAATCGTGCAATAATACAAAATTCCAACTATTAATAAAAGAATTTAAAGCAACAGAAAAACACACATTCCACTGTGTGACAACTAGACCACACTTTGCAAAGCAAGAATTAGGTCTAGTTCACTAGGCTAACCTTTTCAATGATTTTGGACAGAAAAGGGAGGAGAGAGATAGGTCGGTAGTTCTCGACATGATTTGGAGGAAGAGATGTTTTTTTAGCAGCGGTTTAACCTGAGCATACTTGAGAGAGGTGGGAAATGTACCGGATGTCAGTGAAGCGTTGATCACATGTGTGACTGCTGTGGCTACTGTAGGAGCAATAGCTTGGAGTACCTTAGTCGGAATGGGGTCGAGTGAGCATGTAGTAGGGCGGCTGCACGTGAGAAGCTTGGACACACAGTTC